>NC_140567.1:38272500-38345000 GCF_057381845.1 Rhamphochromis longiceps
GACTCCGGCGATGGAGCGAGTGGACGGCAGGAACGGAGAGCAGGTCCGACCTCTCAGATACCACCTGAACCCTCAGACGGACATCCCGCTGACCCCGCCCCAAAAAGAGGTAACCAGAGTAACCGCACAGACACGCCGACACTGACTGTTTGCAGCTGGAGAGGTGCAGCACGCCATGGCAAACCGCCTGAGCGAGCATTAAGGGAATTAAGATGTGTGTGTGGAGAGCGAATTTTGTATTTTTGAAATCGGTCTTTTTAATAGTAAAGATTTGAAGCGAACTGTGGAGGTTTTGTTGATTTTCTGTGAGTGAGGTCTACCACTCGTGGTTTGGGGTTTTTCTTTATTTTAATCCACGAACACCTCCTACGTTTCCTTTAAAACGCACCCAGTTCTTCTAAACCTCATCCTGCTAAATATTAGACTCTTTCAAAGGCATCGCCCTTAATCTCTTGAAAAGGTTTCTTGTAAGCTCCCAAAATATATTTCCATATTTCTCTTCTTGTATCGAATGACATCACAGACGGTGTTACTTTGAGCATATATGACTGTGTGCGCTGTGGCGCCGCTTCCTTCGCCCTGCTCCGTTCTGAGTAAACTTCCTGTCTGCAGTGAGTAAAATTAATACTGAGACTCGAGCAGAAGCGAGCGAGGCTTCGCAGAAACATGAAGTGAAACGTCGCCGACGGCTCAGAGGAAGTGGCACGCTCCAGCACCTTTTCCTCTTCTGTCTGACATTAACACACCTGCCCGTTTGGCCTCTGACCTCTGAGTCTGTCAGCTGTCACTCTGCTTCTGCTTCCTGTTTCCTCTCCAATCAGGTTCATGACAGACCTGCTCCTCCCACTAAGCCACTCCCCCCAGACCCTGCTCTAAAACCTCCACCGCAGGTAACCGCTCCCCTCTAGGTGTGTGCGTGTTCAGGTGTCCTGAGTGTGTCTGCGTGTCGTCGTGATGCATGATGTGTGTGAGTCGTGTCGTCTTAGTCGTAGCGAATCATTCGTGCAGATTTAAGTGTTCAGTGGAAAAGCAGGAAAAGTTCAGCATTTTAAAAGATCCTCAGATTCTCTGCGTCCCCGAGACCTCAGAAATAAAATCAGCTGAGGTCGTCTAACGTGTCGCTCTGGGCGGGACTCTGTAAGAGACGTCAGCAGGGAAAATAAACCAAAGACGGCATCAGTGAACACAACGAGCAGCAGCGACAGGAAGCACCGGCTACGTGAGGAGAGTGAGGCGTGCTGGTGCGTGTGGACTCGTCTACTTTTCCTTAAACATGACACTAATTGAGCAGCCGGAGGATGGCGGTCAGCTGCACTTCCAAACAGCAAAGGCTTGAGAAGGCGCTCTTCATGCCCGGTTTCAGGCCCTCACACACCTGCACAGGTAGATGTGTTGGCTCGATGAGGTGTTCAGCTGAAGTGGATCCTGGACAAACCAAACGCGCTGCAATCTGCTGCTGCTTCTCCCTCCTTTCCTGCAGCAGCGAAAGCTTCCCAGCAGAAGTGCAGCCAAACACGGCGTGTTGTTTTCTGAGGAGTCGATCAATAACTCTCCAGGACTGCGAACGACTTCAGTGTTTGTTTGCTAGCACGAAAGTGTTTTGGGTGTGAGCCGCCACAAATGCCACATAATTAGGAGCACGTTATTAATTTTCATAGCTGAAGTACAGAAGCTGACTTCGTCAGCTCAGGTGGATGCTCACCTGCAGAGCAGCCTTAACGAGGAATTTTGAGGATTCCCTAAAATGTTGAACTCTTCCTCGCTGACTCAGCTCGGCCTCGTCTCCACCTCCAAACACTGACTCGATGTTCTTCTGACTTTTTATTTCTGCTGCTTCAGTTGGTCAAACAGCGACCGGCCCCCCCCACCAAGCCTCTGCCCCCTGACCCCCCCGCCCCCTCCAACCAGGTACGCTACCTGTAGTGTGTAGTGTTACTGTCCGTCCCGTTTGTCTGCAGTACGTGTGTGTGTCGTCTGTTGGAACGTGTTGTCACTGCTGATGTAGCGCTGAAGTTAAAACAGAACCCCACTCAGCAAAATTGGAGCTCCGCCTTCTTGGTCTGTTAGTACAGTGACCTCACAGCAGCCATGTTATTGGTTGGATGATGTCAATAAAAAGGCGCCAGCAGCACAAACACGGTCCAGAGGTCCAGTTCAGGTGAAGCTAGCAGATACCTGTCAGTCAAAGAGGCCACGCCCCTAAAAGTGCAAACCTTAATCCTTAAATACAAATTAGCAGAATTCACCCTGGACTGACTCACTGCTGCCTCTGCTGGATGTCAGAGGAACTGCAGCTGCTGGTGCTTCATTTTCAGGTCCCGCCGCTCCAGTCGAGTCATAAAACTCTAAAATATTTAAATCGAAAAACACAAATAAGAAATAGAAATACCCCCTCACACCTCCCCTAATGCAGCAGGTGGTCAAGTTAATCTGAAGTTCCAGGAAACTGTTGGTGCCAATCAGCAGGTGAAACATCTGCCTGACAGCCTAGTTTGTCTGACCCATGTCTTTCCTGCCTGCATGCTGCGCTATCAGTCTGATATGAAATAACATCTCATTAGTGAGTCAGACCTCTCGGTTTCACGTCAGTCAACAGAGAATTTCAAAATAAAGCTCAACGACCTCGAGTCCTCGCCACCTGCTGTGCTCTGTTTCCTCCTCACGTTTCCTCGTCTTTGTTGCTGAAGCTTCACTCTTCTTCCTCTCTTCTTCCTCGCTAACCCTCCAGCAGCTGGTGAGTCGACCAGCTCCGCCCAACAAGCCTCTCCCCCCTGACCCCATCACACCTGGACAGGTACGCCCTACCTGCATGCTGCTAGCTGCTAGTACATAGAGAGCATATAGTAGTGCTAGGAGCTGAAATGGTGATGAGATGGATCAATCACTGTGATTACTGAGAGCTGATGGTCAGACTGGCTGTGTGAGGGTGTGATGTGATTGGTTGGCTGGAATCATGCCCAACATTAATGAGGCGTTCAGGAACGCAGGTGAGTGTTGGGCATGCAGGCTCCTGATTGGATAGAATCACCTGTTTTATCATTTCAGACTTGGTAAGTTTCAAAGCTGCAGCTGATTCATTCGTAAAGAGGAAACCAATCAGCCGTTTTGATTTAAAAAATCCTCCAAGCTTCTCCGTGATGTCACATTTCCTTTGAGCCAGCCGAGCAGTTACAGGTGACACTCATTTGTTTCTTTCTGCAGGTTTCTGTTCCACTCAAACCTCTAGTCCCAAAAAAGCCCCGCCCTCCAGCCATGCCGTCCAACCCCTACCTTCCGCCACACCCAGTCTACAACTCCAACAGTAAACCGCCGCCACACGGGGCAGTCGCACCTGCTGCTGCCGGACCCAACAGGTACACCCGACAGCTTTTTGTCTCTTTCTTAAAGCTTTCTGATCTAAGACGATGACGTAAGTGTACTTCCTCAAGGTTTCCTGTAATCTGACAGGAAGAGACACGAGGACATGTTTGCATCATGAGTGAAATTGCAGCTGTGTTTGAGCCAATCCGCTCGTCCAACAGACGAAGAGTGGAGCTAATCGTTCAACATGTACAGTTGTGACTTTTTAACAGGAAGCTGCTCTTTTTGTAAAGTGTTGCACAAATGCCAGGGCGTGAAAACGTGTGAGTGAGGGTGGCGGCTTCCTGTGGCGGGTATGCAGCAGGGCGGAGGCGCTGAACTCGCAGGAATCTCTGCAAATTTGATTCAGCATCACACCTCTCAGCACATGAAACTAAAACAGCGTCAAGCATAAACAATAAAACCTGAGAAACCAGAGTCACAGGCGCCAGTTTTGGGCGGGAGATTTTTAGGCCTGAAACGGTTTGAAGATGTAAACGTGTTGAAACTGAATTTGAAACGTGTGCAGGAGCTGTTTGCTCCGCCGAAGGCCGTCTCTGATGTTAGCCTTAATGTAAAAGTGAGCCGTGAGCAGTAACGTCTTCTCTCCTCTGTGCAGACGGCCTCCTCTTCCTCCGCTGCGACCCGCCGTCCCTCTGAAGGTGGAGTCCTCTCCTCCGCTCTGACCCCCCGGGTGACCTTTGACTGATCACAGAGCAGCTGAAGGTGGAGATGATGGAGATGATGGAGACTCGCTGTCACCGGATTTCATCCTCACGAGTATTAATGAGCGCTGCTGTATCTCTGGAGTTCAGTGCCTTGCTCAGCAGCACCTCGGCAGCGGTTAATGTGGATGTTTGGGTGACGTCACGTTCATTCAGTGCCTTGCTTAAAGACCCTCGCACCGACCTATGATTAGTGGTTTCCAAACTGTGGTCCACGGCCCATCTGCAGACGTTTCGGTTGTTTTTTTTAAGACATTGTTTTTAGTGAAACTTTGTTTTTTTAAATAAACGCGTATGCGCCCGGACAGACTTCCTGCCTGCTCCAGGATCTTCTGATCAACAAAGACTTGGATGAATGTTCGAGTGGGCAGCAGGAGATGAGTCACAGATTTGCTACGTTTTATTTTCTGTTACAGAGAAAACAGATTTTTCCACTTTGCTCGGAATATTTTTATGAAGATTCCCACACACAGGCTCGAGTCGCTATTGGACAACATCCTCGCTCTTATTTTGAAAGCTGCACTGCTGCTGACCCGAGCCCAGCTCGTGTTTCCCTACAGACACCGTCTCTGCGTCCGCAGCTGGCGATGACTCTGTGCTTCTCCCTCTCCTGGGATACACAGTGAGCTGGACGAGCGACCAATCACACCCTGCAGCAGGTGTACAGGAAGTGCAATCACCAGCTGAGCTCCGCCACAGTCAGAGGAGAGGCGGCTGACGACGGCTCCTCCTGGCACAGAGTGGGCACAGAGCAGCGGTCCGGTGCGTTGTGATCCATGCGTGACTTCCTGCCTCACTGATGCCGCATATGCAGCGTCACTGTGCAGGAAACGCCGCTGTCAGGAAGAGCGACTGCGAATAAAGCTGTAACGCTGCTAACTGTGCTGACTTTATTCTGAAAATGTCTCCATCCTAACTTTCACGTATTCACAGGAATAAAGTAAGACGAGGCTTTTGGCCGTCATCACTTTGATCTCAGAGCTTCAGCCTTTATTTTCCAAATGTCACAATAAAGGATCAGGACTTTATGCTGTTACGTAATGTCAGTGAGCTTTTGTTTTTTTAAGGTTTCTACTGTACAAACGCTGCTCTGATGGCGTCGGTCTTTTCAGCTTTGCAGGTTTTATTTTAGTGCTTTTTATGTACGTGTGTACTTTGACTTTATTGTGAAAATCTGAGGTTTTTGTTCTTTTCTTAAATGTTCGCCACACCTCTCTCGCCTTCGCCCGCATGTTTCTACACCTGCTGACTGTGTTTAATTTTGCTGGCTCGTGTTTTTTTTATTTTCTGAACCCGCCTTGAGAGCAGAGACAGCAGGAATGTGCGCCGATCGTTTGTAACGTGACACCAAAGAAACGCTGGGAGACTAAAGCGATGAAGATTCAGAGGAAGGTTGATGTGAGCTGCTAAAGGAGCAGTTTGCAGTTTAACCATCGCCTCGTCGCCTTCTCGCTTGCAGCTGTGTGACGTGCTTCAATTTAAAGACATCTGAGAAAACGTGACTGTTGCCTTTTTGTAGTTTCTGTCCTTGGATCCTGGAGGTGGACCGAGCGATCCCCAGTCACCCCGAGAGGGCTGGGGGTTGATTCCTGTCCAGCCTGTGTGCCTGCTATTAGATTAAACTGCAGTGATGTGAATAAAAGAAAGTCTGACGCCTCAACGTCAGTTATTTTGTCCCCACAGTGAATAAATGTTTCTAGGTGGTGTTCAATAGAACAGACAGCTGCTGTATTCAGAGCAGATTCACATAAACCTGCAGTAAAATAAACATATCAATAAAAGATATATATATTTGAAACAGCCTGGCCTTTCTTCTAGAGTAAGAGCGGATGTGCACTTTTTTTTTCATTTATTATGAAAAACCAACGCAAGAAGCATGGAGGGTAAAACCCCGAGTCTGAAGCCTCGGGCTGTCGTCGGGTTTGAGTGACTCGGTCTGCACCAAGTGACTGAAAAACCTGGTTATTCCTCCTGCTTCAGAACGAGCAGAAGCTACAAAATGCACTTTGCTTTTCTCAGTTTGACCTGAGACCCTGAACTCAGGAAGTGTCGCTGAGGTCAGATCATCTCTAAGCCTCCTGCGCGACCGCAGGAACCACGGACTGTCGACACAGAATAATAATAATGGATTGCATTTATAGAGCGCTTTACAATGCCACTATTCATTCACTCTCACATTCACACACTGGTGGAGGCAGCTACAGTTGTAGCCACAGCTGCTCTGGGGCAGACTGACAGAAGCCAGGCTGCCATGTCGCGCCATCGGCCCCTCTGGCCAACACCAGTAGGCAGAAAGGTAAAGTGTCTTGCCCAAGGACACAACGACCAGGACAGAGAGCCCGGGGATCGAACCGGCAACCTTCTGGTTACAGATGTGCTTCCCAACCCCCTGAGCCACGGTTGCCCCCCAATATACATAGACTGTATATGAAAGAGGACACTGGGCCCTCTGACCACCACCAGTAGGCGACGGGTGGGTGACGCTCATGTGACGTCACCCACTGGTTTTTGCACTTTGAAGCTTTACTGCGAGTGTTTTGGACTTGAGTGACCACATCTGGACAAAGGGTGCAGACACTGACTCCTGCTGATCAGTGCAGAGATCCCTGAATGTCACTGCTTGTTAGTACATTACAATAATAATTACATTAAAATGCTTGGACAGCACAAACAGAGTCACTCAGAGAGGCCACGCCCTTTGCAATGCAAACTTTAAGCCTTAAATAAATCTCAGCCCTGCAGGCCGCTGAAGCCTCGTTAATGTTTATGAAGCCAAACGTCATGAAACCTCTGAGGTCTGCTGATCCAGATCACTTTCTTTAAAAGTGTGGGAATAAAAACAAGAAAAAGAACAAGCTCACATTCAAAGGCAGGAAGGTGAAGTCCAGGCACTGACGAGCTTCTCCTTTCTCAGTTTCTGGCTCGTTTGTTTCTTCGTCGTCTGTACTTTTTCTTGTTTCCAGAGGGATTTTTCTGTCTCCCCTGAATTTCACAGCAGCGTCTGTTTGTCTGGCTTCTTTGTAGAAGTGAATCTGAATAACGTGGGGAACAAAAGCTCTCGCTTTTCCTGACGCAGGCGACTTTCTGCAGAATTATGAACTCCACTGTAAATAAACTGTCTCATGGAGGATGTGAAAACAAGACGAAAAAGTCAGATTCAATCTCTCTCAAATAAATAAATAAAAACAGCTGTAATGCTCAGACATCAGAAGACTTCCTGCAGATGTTAGATTAGATGTTGGCTGCAGACTGAAAACTGGCTGATATTAAGAGTATTTACAGATTGTGGAATCACTCCATGACACTGATCATGTTGCAGATGCCGTGAGCTGCTGTAATTATGAGGGGTTAAAGAGATTATGGGGGAAACAGCCTAAGATTTGTTTGTATTGCACATGTTGGGGCAATCGTGGCTCAAGAGTTGGGAGTTCGTCTTGTAATCGGAAGGTTGCCGGTTCGAGCCCCGGCTTGGACAGTCTCGGTCGTTGTGTCCTTGGGCAAGACGCTTCAGCCGTTGCCTACTGGTGGTGGTCAGAGGGCCCGGTGGCGCCAGTGTCCGGCAGCCTCGCCTCTGCTGGCTGTGGCTACAATGTAGCTGCTATCACCAGTGTGTGAATGGGTGGATGACTGGATGTGTAAAGTGCTTTGGGGTCCTTAGGGACTAGTAAAGCGCTGTACAAATACAGGCCATTTACCATGTTTGTCTCCACGGCGACCTGTAACTTTGTAAACCCCCACATCCACCTCCGTCCATCACCGCCTCCTCTCCTACCACATCCACTCTAATAGAACTCCTCGGTTCCTCGGAGCAAGACAACATCTCCCGGTCTGACTGAAAGCATCCTCACATCGATCTTCACGTCCATTAAAGAGTCCAGCAGACTGTGAAAGTCTCTCTCTCGCCTCTGCCGCAGGAAAACCAAGCAAAGAGCACTTACAGCGGGCTCGGGTCCCACCGGAGACTTCCCTCCCCGAGCCGCATCACTGCCGTCCAACACAAACGAGCTCGGAAGCAGGAATTTCCTTCCTGTGTTACCTCCCAGCACACGCTCGAGTCTCAGATTCAGCTCGTGAAGGGCTCTGTTTTCAACATCAGATGGTGAACGCAAAGCTTCACGCATGACTTCACAGTCACCCGCCACTTTGTTAGGTACACCTGTTCCACTGCTCGTGAAAGAAAACATCTAATGGAAGCCACTCCATCCATGTGGAAATGATAAAGTTCAAACTGAGCAGCAGGTGAGTGTGGCGTGTTAGCTGGAGTCAGACACTGCTGATCTGCTGGGATTTGCCCTCGTAAACATTTGTAGAGTTTCCACAGAAAGATCCACAAAAGACAAAAAGATCCAGTGAGCAGCGGTTCTCTGGGAGAAAATGAGCTGATGGGAACAAAGTTATAGCTCGGGTCTGCAGAAGAGCATGTCTGAATGCACAGCATGATGGGCCATAGCAGCAGAAGACCACACAGTGTGCACATCTTCTGATGAGCGCTTCCAGCACACAGCACCTCAAACAGACGCACTGCAGCAGCTGCGTGGTGCTCTGCTGATGTTTCCAGCGTTTAGATGAATCTCTGCCATGAAGAATTAATGCAGGTCTGAAGGTGGAAGGACTCAAACCAGGTGTAACTAACAAACTGGCGTGTGAGTGTTGTAAGTTGCATTTTAAAGGTCATCACTCGTGCTCGGTGGCTTCTTCGCGTTGGAGCAGAAACTAGTTGAAGTGGTCTTCAGCGCTCGTCTCCACCGCGCTGGTTTGTAGGTCAATGCTTTTTCTTCCTGTACATGCGTGCCCCATGGGGTGAAACGGAAAAGCAGTGAGTTGATGAGGGCGGATGTGAAATAAGGTGAAGCACCGCAGAGGAACACGAGAAGCAAAGAGAAAACCAAAGTCCCCTGATCAGCTTTCAGAGGAACAAACGAGACTCTCATTTTGGCGTCTTTGGTGAAAATAAGTGTTATCTGCACAGCGTGACACGAGCCAGCTCAGCCCAGCACTGAGGCTGTGCAGAGAAGCTTCCACCCTCCTCCCTCTGATCTCCGACCGCTGCGAGGAGGAAGCTGTGGTCGTGTTGCTCAGTGATCAGAGCCGCATTGACTCAGAGCTCGGCAGAGGCGACAGACGAGCTGCACGTTTAACAAAGCTCTGCTCCATCACCTTCACCAGCTCATCCATCATGGCTCTCCCAGCCGTCCTCCTCCTCCTCCACCTCCTGTTGAGCTCCGAGGGTTCCCTCTCTCCTCCGCGGATCTCCTTCGCTCTCAGTAAGTCCAACGCTTTGTTTTAATTTTGTGCTTGAGTCTCGCAGAGTCTCCGTCCCTCCTTTTTTATTGGACGGTTCTGTTTTTTCTTTAAAGGGAAAAAAGTTTATGAAATCTTTGGATGTTTTTTAGTTTTGCTCCCAAAAGCAGATTTTCTCAGTGCGGGGTTAATAATGATTACTGTGATGTGAGAGGTGATGTTTTCACATCTGTTTGTCTTGGAAAAACAATGTAAAAGCTTTTTTTGTTGCTTCAAAGTCAGCTGATTTTCTGTCCGCCTGCACGGCAGAGATGCGTCTGTTCGGCCTGATGGCGCTTTGCACGAACCATCTAAGGTCTTATCTTTGTAATATCTGCTGTGATGCGTTCACTTCCCCGGGGATCTGTCCTCATTCCGAGCTTGTGAAACAGAGTTCGGTCACATGTTCAGCTGAGACTCGTGAATATGACGAGTTTGTCTGAAAACAGGAAAATGATCTAACAGGAAAGATTTCACACATAGCTGCATGTTGCAAACATTAACGCACCAGCGCGCACTGCGGAATAATCCTTCGTTGTCTTACACCGGCGCCGCACTTCACCCACGCTGCGTGCAAACTGATGTATTTCACGTTTCTGACACCAACTCGGTCCACACAGTGTTTTTCTGTTGTGCAGTCACATGCAGCCGGGTCAAAGCTGTGCTGTGCGGGGCGTGGACGCACAGAGGAGTCGTGCCAGATGTTGTGTCAGCTGGACGGACTTTCAGAGCTATCGCTTTCTGTAGGCTGCAGCTGTGGCCGCGAGTTTTCCAGGAGAGTTTGTGCAATCGTTTGGCTTCGCACGCTGGAAACGTGTATACGTGTTTACAGCAGTGGGATCGAAGCAGCTGGGATTCATCATCAACTCTCGCGGGAACCTCCGCACTTCCAGATTCTCCCACCCAAACCCGTAATCCGAGCGAACTTCATCATTCTCCATTCTTTGCTTCTGATTCATATGTAAATGATGCAAACCCCATCGGGAGCAGCCTCTGTCACCTTCAGTGTAAAAACACAGCTGCTGGAGGACAGACTCGCACCTCCGCCAGCTCCAGCTCACTGGAACCAGTCACGTAAGTTAACACTGCTGCTGACAGGCAGGATGACAGACGTGACAGCATCCTGTCAGGCTCCAGAAGTTGGAGACAGGCTAAGTTTGCGGAGAGAAGCGTCGGGCTGAACGGCACACGACAGCTTCCGAGTCTCAGTAACAGCAGTGTGGGTGCAAAACGACCCCCGGCACCTTCAGCAGGAGGCCTGCACTCAGAGCTTGGTGCAACAGTCACTTCTCCATTTCAGAAAAGAAGTTGGGCCTTTATCGAGTTGAGCAATGGCATCAAGTAAACCACTAGCTTTGGTTAATCGATTTATTGGTACATTTATTATATCCCAGAGCGGCCAATTAACACCTGTGTGTAAGAGAACAAAGAGCTCCAACATTAGCTTAAACAGTCACAAGCAGGTGAAAGCGTCACTATATCATCTCACTAGTTTACAGCTCCACATAAACTCTGTTAAACAACAGTTTGCTATCACTTATTAAAGGATGGATGAAGCTCGTGCCACTGCCAGCCAGCTTCTTGTTAACAGGTAACATGCGTTTCTTTCTGCTTCTCCTTTTTCCTACTTTAAACTGAAGCAGAAACTTTTTAAAACAAATATATGTGAAAATATATCTCAAATATGTCTGACCATTTAAAGGCCATTTACACAAAAAAGAGAAATGTAACACTGATGATTTCTAAACTCAGAATGACCTTAAAGCCTGAGGCTTTTTACAAAATGGAAACAGAATAATCTGTGCATGAAGCCTTTATTCAGTAAAGGATGTAGTCGTTGTCTTAAACAGCCCCTGAGAGCAACAATACACTTCCTGTCACATCCTCCTGCCTCCTTTCTCATTTTCTGGTCCACGAGTCAAATCGTTGATCTCCACTTGTTCCTGCCTGTTCGATGACTGTCACCAAACATTCAGATCCCTTCTAGAAACATCCCACAGTGAGTTGGCAACTGTTCACAGCAGACATTGCCTCGTAAACGAACGTCCTCATCTCTCATTACACCCTCGCTTTCTGCAAAATGGTCCAAAAGACTCCAAAGCACAAGAAGTAAAAGGTGGAGCTTGATCCACCTGCTCAGATGGCAGGTCTGCCTCTGGCTGCTCCTCCTGACCTTCTGTGTTTCCTGCATTTAACACACTGATGCAACAGTTCTGTTTATTCCTGGGATCCAACATCCATTTGATCTCGTTGATGGTTAGACCCTTTCCTTGGTGTTTAACCTGCTCATGATAGTGAGCTGTCATCATCCTTGTTATGTGGTGGTCCTTTGGAATGAAAGGAGAGATGCATTTTCAGTCTTCTTAGTGCTTGAACCCTTTTAACTTTTAACTTCTTCGGGGGTTACCTCTACAGCTGGAGAAGCCTGCTGCAGTGCAAACACCACTGCTGATGTACTGAGATTTATTTTGCAAATCGTATTTGATACAAATGTGTGCAAAGCACGGGCCTCGTTGTTGATGTACCCAAGTACAACCCTGGAGTCTGTCCAGAAGTTCTTCCTTTACAGTGTTGCTTGGTGCGCAGCAGCAAGGTATGGTGACTTTCTCATTTGCTAGATCATCTTCCAGCCTCTCCAGACTGGCTGCAGTTCACCGATGGCTGGCTCGTCCGGCCTGTATCAGTCTCTTCTGTCTCACGCTCGGCCAGTTTCAAAAGCCTGCGACTTTGACAGCCTTTTCACATGGTTATGGTTCTGGTTATGGTGGCTAGCGCCGTGTTTCACACAGCCTCACGCAGCCACAGTGACGACGTGATGAAAGTCTCTCACATCTCCCCCCAGAGCTTGAAACAACAACAACAAACAGCTAATTAAAGCACGCTGAGAAAAGGTTGGTGAGAAAACTTTTGTACATCTGTTAAGCTCCTGAATCCATATTCAAAACCTTGGAGCAATGCTGCACTTTAAGAAACTTTTGAATGTGCAACAAATTTGTTATAAAGGTCAAACACAAACAAGGGAGCCCGAGAAAAACGAAGAGCAGAAACCAAGCGCTGGACTCAGCACCAACACCGAATCAGAGGAGAGCAGATCAACGAGGACGACGGCACAGCAATCAGTGGATGAGCACATTAAACATCTTTCCTCTCTCTGCCAACACACACCTGTGACCGTGTGGGGTGCATCGCTGCAGCCACGCCATTGGCTCATGAGTTTCCCGGTCAGGCTGCTGATTGGCTCTTTGCAGAACTGCTGCAGAATTCTCTAGTTTTCCACTCAGGACTCCTTCAGCGGCTCTTTAATGTCTTTGATTAGATGAGGTGTGTTTAAACGCTCTGCTGTGAATGCTGGAGAGGACGGCGGGGGACACTATGACATCATAAATCTGTCAGCGCACGCTGGCTCCTAAAACTGCAGCACACCTCACATCAAGCCGTTCGTCTTAGTGTTTTCGGGACTTTTGTGGCCATCAGATCGTTATTCATGCGGGCATTTAGTGACACATAAAAACCCATAAAAACCAGTCTGAGTCAGCGTAACTATGGTAACAGACGTTCATTCATGCCTGCGGTGAGATTGGAAAGCAGAAGTAAGTTGTGATGAAACCAGAACTGCGTATAAGACACAGTTTAGCAAGATTTAAGGAAGATTTCACTGCCAAGCATTAATGTTTCAAACTGTGAAACTCGATAAGCCACTTTACTAAATTTAATGAAGTCACCTGTCAACAGTCTCCAAGTTACAACATGCTGCAGGTTTGAGATCACCCTGGGTCAGCACACCTGAATCTCATGATTAGTTCATTACCAGGCCTCTGGAGAACTTCAGGACATGTTGAGGAGCTCATTCAGCCGTTTAAATCAGCTGAAACACCTAAAACCTGACGCCTGGAGTTGCCCACCCCTCCTCCAGGTGATCAAGTTGTTTGAACTGATCCTGCCAGGCCTCTCTGCGACTGCTCCAACAATCGGATCAACTCAGAACTCGGATCTGGTTTATTTAGTTCTTCTATCACAACAAAATGAGGTCAGCTGAGGCTGAGATGACTGCATGTTCTCGCGGTCGCTGTCATGGGGAAACGTGTATATATATATTAAAAACCATAATCAACCACTCTGTGGCATGTGTGATAATGAGAGGGTTTATATTTTCACCAGGTTATGAGCTAGAGTGAGGCTTCAAACAAAAAGCAGATTTAGTTAAAGAAGAGAGAAGTCGAGGGAAAACACAAAGGAAGAAGCTCTGAAGGGAACAGCGAACAAAAGCAGAAAACAGTGAGAGGCGTTTTGTTGCCGTCACTGATCCTCAGCAAGGATTCGCTTCACTTTTCCGTCCTTCGCTGTGAATTGCGACATGTCTGAGCTGCCCTGAGCGGCGCTTCTTGGAAAGCTGTTCACCGGCGCTCCTCGTCCTCTGAGACCAGACAAACTTCCTCTGACAGGACTTCTGCTGATCGGAGTCTGGTGTTTGTGATTAGGAGACGCTTTTCTGTCAGTTTGATCTGTTGGTGTTCAGATGATGAGCATTCTTTTGGTCCTGAAGTGGCTCCACTGAGCAGTTTCAGACCGTCCCTCTTCGGTCAGAATAAAATCGGACACTTTTTCTTTTTTCTGATGCTTCTTATTACTTTCAAGCATTCAGATTCTAACAACAAAAAACAAACAAACAAACAAAAACAATTAAAAAAGCACACGTGCTGAACTATTAAAAACAAGTTCAGTGGGTGCAGAGTCCTTAAAAACCTGTGAAAGGTTGCAGGAATTCATCAGCGCTCACATTTTCACCCCAGTACTGTGCAAAAGTCTTTGAGCTGCCCCTCATTTCTTTATATTTCTCTTGAAACACAGAATGGACACACATCTGTGGTTTTGCGTTGATGTTTTAGTGAATATCCTGTGAAGGTGACGTCATCGATCAGGCACGTTTGAGGTGAACAAGCCTCCGGTGGGTCGATCGTCGGACGGCTGTTTCAGTACAAAGTTAACGTGGTCACTGCTTCAGGTTCACTGCTGACAGAAACATTTCCTTATTTTGTATGTCACAGATTCTCAAATCCTCCAGCTTTCAGATAATTTTCAGGTTTTATGACCTTCAGTGGCTCCTGGCAGTTTGCTGTTCAGTTATTTTATTTGAGTTGTTGGTATCAAACTAATCTCTGTGAAAAGATTGAAATATCTGGTAAGATTTCTGGTTGCTCGTTACATTGCGAGTGTGAGTCATGCTTTGGTTGCATGCAAGCTAAAAGTACGTCCCCAACCGGCCTCTTTTTTTGCAATTGTTGAGCAAAAAGCCTACATGACAGTTTTTATTCATTAACCGCACAGAGAAAGCATTGTTTAGGTGTGTTAACGTTTTCTTTAAGCAAACAATAGTATTAAAGCTCTTCGTGCCTTTGGAAATCCAAATATGGTCACCCTGTTAGGCTAAAAGTCTGCAACGCAAACGAGGGTCCCGTTAGCTGATGGCGACTTTACGTTTTATTGTCTTCGGCTACGTCCACGCCTACACGCGTATTTTTGAAAAAGCTGATTTTTCTGATGCGTTCGCAGCTTTCTTCCACACGTAAACGGCGTTTTCGGTCACTGAAAACAGATTTTTAAAAACTCCTGCCAGGATGGAGATTTAAAAAAACTGTTTTCACGTTTACGTGTGGACGAGGAAAACGCAGAAAACGCAGCGTCAAAGGTGTGCGCCACGTTATTGTTTCGGTGAAATGAATTTCTACAATACTGTTAATTTTACTCTCTGCAGCGTTTAAACGACTCAGTGCTGCTTCTATGCGCCATCTTTGTTTACTTGTTTTACTGTTTCTGATTGGCCAACATTTCTACAGGTTAGGAATATATCGCCACCTGTTGCTTGGTATGTTTCTGGCAGCGTTTTCCTTCGTTTTTGGCGTTTATGT
The DNA here is from genome assembly GCF_057381845.1 of Rhamphochromis longiceps. Taxonomy (NCBI): domain Eukaryota; kingdom Metazoa; phylum Chordata; class Actinopteri; order Cichliformes; family Cichlidae; genus Rhamphochromis; species Rhamphochromis longiceps. The sequence goes on from NC_140567.1 coordinate 38,287,751, forward strand.
GTGGACGTAGCCTTTGCACAAATATATCTGCATTCATAAATAATAGCCAGGAAGCGCAGGAAGTACTGAGCCAGCTTCCTGTTAAGTTCTTAAAAGCGTTCAGATGTAACATTCAAAACTCTAACGAGCAGAAAGCAGTACAAGTGAGTCGCGTCAGTAAGAAGGGGCCATCTTTACTCAAGCTTAAAGGAGTAAATCAATAAAATGTCACGTGATCAGAAATATTGCAGAGATGGCAGCAGTGCGACTGAGACACTGTAAACAAGTCTACTGAGAAATCTGCTGCTGAGATGTTTCTTATTTTTAAATCTTATCGTTCATATGTGGAGAGTTTCTCTGCAGCTCTGAACCACATCCTCTCCAAACCTGCAGCCTCACAAACAGGCAGTGCTGCTGTCTCTGTGCCGGTCAGCTGGTGAGTGAAGTGCACGACATGTTGCGGGTGCTCGCTGAGCTGCGTCCTCTCACCTCCTGTTGTAGTCTCCGTCTTTATTTATCCCTGTCTGAAGATAAGCTCAGCAGAAGCCACAGCGCAGAGCGAAGCTGTAAAACTTCAAAAGAAATCGCAGGAACTTTGTTTCGATGTTTTCATGTTTGATAAACTTGCTTTCTTTGCTCTGTTTGCACTTCTGACTAACACTTATCTAAACGTATCTCTTTAAATTGACCCGCCCCGTGTAATGACCCTTCTGCGGCGTCCTTAAAGGTTACAGAGCGTTTTCCCACACACGGCTCAGACACGCTGCGCCTGAATCACCCTGCGTGTGAGCTTGTAGAGCAAGGCCCTTATGTTTGCTTAATATTAGCTTCCTCCAAGTGTTTGCTGAGATCCTCAGGTTAGATTTCTCTTTGAATCTGCTGTGCATCCAGCCCCGAGTGTCGTCTTGAGTCCAGCTCCTGTGCAACCTGGAGTTTCCTCAGACGGTAACAGCTGCTGTGGTTTCTGTGTGTTTGTGTCCAGACTCCACGGAGAGACCTCTGCTCCACTTTGGCCACGGTGACCTCCACAACACCACCGCTCTGCTGCTGAGCAGCGACAGCTCCACTCTTTACGTTGGTGCACAAAACGCCATCCTGTCACTGGACGTTAACCAGAGTGATGTCATCAGACTGAACAAGAAGGTGCTCAGAAGAAACTGTTTGAATTTTACTGAAATATTATTACTTTTACTGCTGAGGTCCCGTGATGCCCAACAGTTCGTCTGTGTTTTGTTCAGGTGCAGTGGAGTCCGTCTGATAAAGAGACATCGGATTGCACGGGGAAAGGAAAGGATTTAATGGTAAATATAAAATCCACACACAGCAGCAATTGTGTATGAATATGAACACTTTTTCTTTTCACTGTATGGTGAATTTTCACCAGTAAGGAACAATCCAAATGTATTTAACGCTGCAGAGAATTGAAACCCCGATTCCTGGACCACATCGCTTCACTCCATGTTGGTCCCTCCCTTTTCTACCTGGCCCTAATGTAGCTGGATATAAAAAAGCAAGAACACCCACCAAAGATAAAACTTTGAGATATTTTAACCAGAAGAGCTTCGTACTGTTTAAAGCTGCGGAGGAGTCAACAGGAGTACGTATGGGAGAGGACGTAAAGGAAAAATGTAGAGATTTTATTCAGTTTCTGTTGTTTTGCAGAATGAATGTCCAAACTTTATCCACGTGTTGCAACCTCTAAACTCCACCCATCTCTACACCTGTGGCAGCTACGCTTACAGCCCCCAAGAAGCGTACATTGTAAGTTCATACATGCTGTCAGCTTCAACCAAGTCTATTAACCAGATGAGAAAAATCTTATGTCCTATATAAATGCTTCCTAACAGCTCAGACACAGTTGGATGTTCAGCTGAGCTTTTGTTTGTCTTCATCAGGACACCCAAAGCTTCTCCATTGTCAAAAAAGTCAGCGCTAAAGGTCGCTGTCCGTTCAGCCCCTTCGAGAGGAGCGCCGTCGTCATCGCAGGTCAGTGTGCTGAGTTGCAACTTTCCGCTGGGCTCGCATTCAGCAATAAAGTGGTCAAACCTCAAGCTGTTTGCACGTAACTCAGCAAGAATCTTTGCAGAGTTGATATTTTGGGGATGAGGAGTGCTGCAAAATTTGAATCTGAATTTAAACTACTTTTCATTATTTTGTTTTTTATCTTCCTTTTGTTTTGCAGAAGTTTAGTTTCAGTTCTTTCCAGAGTTTTTTTTTTTTTTTACACATTTCAGTTTAGTTTCAGAGTAACTGAGAGTGAATGTTTAGCTTTTATTAAGTTTCAGTCACAGTTTTACTTCGGTTCTTTTTTTAAAATAAAAATGCAGTAATGGAGTATTCAGTATGAGCCAAAAGTTTAGCTTTAATTACATTATAAATGAAACGTTATTTCTCACTTAATTTCCATATTTTCTTGTGTTTTTGTTGCAATATAAGTTTCAGTGGAGAAATCTGTAGCCTTAACTTTGTGACCTTTAATGTGTAGGATGCAATGCTTTCAAAAACAAGTGGAAAACTATCTGATTCACGTTGGATGTCAGTTGCAATAAAAAAAGTTTTGTTTCACCTTTTGCACAAACCACAGTTGCATGAGAGAATTTCATATGAAGCACAGCATCTGTGGGTGGCATGGTGTCACTGGCTGTGACCCACAAACCAAACAGCAGCAGGGTTTACTCTCTGAGACGGAGCGTGCCTGTCATTTCCTTCCCTGTGCACAGCAGCGCGTACTGTGTTATGTCCTGCATGCACTGCATCAATCTAATAAAAGAGCCAAAAATATATTTAAAAATGTATCAGATGTATGGCTGTTTTCACGACACACTGGTTACTACGATCGCTAATGCGAGGAATATTAACACTGATGTGCGAGTTGGCACACATGAATAATACACAGTACATAATGTGTACTGTGTTGTTATTTGACCAAAGCAGAGCAGCATTTGTTGTATGTTCTCATGTTAATATGTGCTTTAAAACAAACACCCGGAGCTCTCCTGTTTATTTATGTGCAGACGGCGAGCTGTTCACAGCCACAAAAACCGACTTCAGAGGAATCAAACCACAGATTTTGCGATACTTCAGCAAAGACGGCCGTCCAGACGTCAGCCTGGAGACGTCGATCCGCCTACTGGAAGGTGAGCGAACATGATCAGGATAAATCAAGCTGTAAAAAGCTTTGTCACAAAGAAACTAATGGGTGCAGAAACTAAAAGAACAAACTGGACTTTTCTGCTTTACACCTGAATTTCACTGCAATTTCAGGCAAATGAAAAACCCTAAAATATGGCATCACAAACACACAAGAACCGGACTGAAACTAGCGTAACAAATTCCATTTCCCCCCGATGACCCAGAGTTGTGGTATGACCCACTTTGCAGGTCTACATATAGGCTTGCTCCGCCCCTTTTTCACCTCTTAGCTCATCAAGCAAGGAAAGCAGAAAACTCATATATTTAAAGAAGGACTAATCTAAGTGTAGTGTTATGTGTAAGCTTCTGCTGTTACCCTGATGTTTGGTAGATGTCCCCACGTGTGGCTGTAACTGCATCACGCTTTAGTCCATATCACACTCATGGATCTGCATCAGTGTCATCGAATGTGGGCTGTTGGCCACAAATGGTAAAAATAATTACTGACATCTGTCTCACACACCTAAATGCATATCTGTGATAATGTGATACGTCTCACCGCTGAAACCACCACTAATATAGGAGCACGCGTAGGAGTCCTGTCACACCCCCAAACTCAAGGTGGTGAAAGAGAATTATTTAAAAAAGCCACGTGTGTGGCATTACTTTAGTTTTTGAGCAGGTGAAACTCAGGCCTTGGTTTCCAGCCTCAAGTTGGAGTGCAGTTGACATATGCAGTGTAATGATTGGGGTGTCCGATCTTTAATATGTTAAAAAAAGTAGCTTTATAATCTATCCTGGACTCAGAACTGTGCAAAGATGGGACTGGAGTCATCCACACTGGTGTTCAGGTCTCATCTTCTCATATCTGAGTCTTCGTCAGCATCTCAGTAAAACTGTCCACTCGACGCACAAACCAAAGCACCTGTCCAGTTACCGGAGCCTAGGTGTCTCTTCATTGTTCCTGTTTAAACAGGTTCCACATATAACATTTGGTGCCACTAAAGACCAGGATGAAGGACGTCACTCTTCTACACATCCAGCTGACCAATGTCAGCCAGGGCACAGTGTTTATGCTGCAGCATCCTGCATGGGCATGGTAGGGCAGGGAGGCCAAAGCCTTAGTGGCAAATATAAATCGTTGCACATTCAGTGCCAGGTTTTGTACAAATGGACAAACTCTTCTTGGCCCTTGGAGGTTGGGTCTATGGGGTCCGAAACAGCAAAGGTTCTGTCCGGTTCAAAGCTACTCTGCGTCTTTGTTGGAGCTGCTGCTCCTCCTGAGCATCCACAAGCAAAATCCTCAATTATTAGGTCCGCCTACTAAAGCTCGGATATTCCTGTGATGAGGTTGTTGTGAAGTAACTCAAGAGACGTGTTCCTGACATTTAAACTACATTTTTATTAATGAAGAAGCAGAAAAAGCTTCCCATAACCTGCTGCAGTAGCCTCGATGTGAATCAGCGTCTTACACATCGAGGCAGTGACTCTGCCAACACTTAGATGTTGGTCATAACTACTGTTCTTTAAAACACTGACATGGAAAAACCACAAAAACCTCGTAAACATGGATCAGACATGTTTGTGTCAGCTCAAATACTTTCAACCAAACCACAGCTGTGAGGTCTGCAGAATTCCCTGCGTTCTGTCTCCAGCTGCTCATTTCCTCTTTGTCTTAGACGTCGCAGTGTCTTTGTCGTTTTAAAAAGTTATGTCTGCTGCACATAAACACATCATATTATGTGTTGACTCTTTCTCCACCCATCGGTCTGTCAGCTGAGTACTTTGTACGCTCCAGATGTATTCAGACCACATGGCACAGACTCTGTTCTGTACTCACTTCCTGCACTTCTGTATTTCAGAGCCTACATTTGTCAGCTCATCACTGGACCCAGCAGAGGGGAAACTCTACTTCTTCTTTAGTGAAGTTGGAAAAGAGTTCAGTTACGTAGAGGATCTGAAAACCGCTCGGGTGGCTCAAGTCTGCAAGGTGACAGCAAACAGCGAGAGCGCATAATGTGAATGTGCGTATTACCATTAATATTACATGAAGGATTGTTCTGTGCTGGTTTTACAGGATGATGTTGGTGGAGTGAGGACTCTGCAGAAGAAATGGACGTCCTTTACCAAAGCCACTCTGCTCTGTCAGTTTGAGAAACAGCTTCCCTTCAATATTCTCCAGGATGTGTTCACCCTCCCGCCACCAGAGGGCGGCGACATTGCTGACACTCTGTTCTACGGTGTCTTCACGACTCAGTGGTAGGTAAACAGGAAATAAGAGGGATGATGTTTGGATTGTTCTGGTCTTAAATGTTTTAACTGTCACATTTTTTATTAAAGCCATGTTTACATCTAGTTACTGCCAAATAAACAGCTGAGGGTCAACCCCCGAATTTCCCAGCTTGGATGTTCAGATGAGTGATTGGTGGCTGCTCTTACAAAGCGTTTTCCATGCTGTGGTTCTGCCAATTACTTATTTGGGACTGAGCGATGAAAACCACATGAGCCAGGGTGGCATGGCTCCATGGTCGACAAACACAAACTAGTAGCAGAAAAAGAAAAATGGTCCCTTCCTGCCTGCCCAGGGGGCCCGATACCCCAGAGACCCCCTTCACAGCTGAGAGATTTACTGTACAAGAGCAAATTTGTGCCATCTTTATGTTCATGCGTGAGACAATTTCAATAAACCAAGTTTTTAAGAGACAGTCACGTTAAAATAAACAGTGGAAGATCAGAGGAGTCTTCACTGGATCATCGCTGGGCTGACATGAGATTCTTTCTTGAACTGCGTCTTTGGGCACATTTTCCTTTAATGTATGGGATATTTGGTAACCATGGCAGCGAAAGCAACAGAACCATCAAATTCAGCAGGATCTCGTGTATGTCCTGGTTTTAGGCCAATCATTGTTGACTCAAATAAAACAAACCCACAACTTTAGCACGTTAGCTCTGTTTCTAAACGTACCTGTTCAAGTCAGGACGTCTCAAATCTGTCTTAAGGACGTCGAGGTAACCGCTGCAATCTGGTTTATTTCAGGTCCAGAGGTCCAGAGTCTGCAGTTTGTGTCTTCAGACTTGAGGACATCAAAGACGTGTTCAAGGGGAGCTACAGGACCTTCGTAACGGGGACCCACCAGTGGAGTACGCAACAGGAAACGCACAGCTACCTGGGAACGGTGGGGGGGTTCATTTCTTTCTAGACTTCCTGAATCGTAAAATCAAAGATAGATTTGCTAATTTATGTCAGACATACTGTAAGCACCTTTCAAGTTTCCATCTGCACTTTACTAAAAACGTTTCTTCATTAACCCGCTCGAGGAGAATAAGATGCAGCAGAAAATGCCATAAAAACAAAAATGATTTAATGCCGTCTGTCATAAAACGAGCTGTGTTTCCAGATCTTACTGTTTGACCCTCTATGTTCTCCTGACAGTGTGGACTTGGCAATTCTACTGACGCTGTTTTGGGGGAAGTGAAGAAGAGTTTCCTGACCACAAACCCTGTGACGCCTGTCGGCAAAGGTCCGGTCGTCGTCTCATCGGAGCAGCAGTACAGTCGCGTGGCTGTGATGAGAGCACGCGCAGCCAACGATGAACAGCATACCCTCCTGTTCCTCATCACAGGTGAGACTGTGAACATAGACGAGCCCAAGCAGTCAGTGCATGGACATGTGATCAAAATGATAGTTCAGTGATGTAAACGGTCACATCCTGCTTGTAGTAACGAGCTTTGAAGGGTTGTTGTGGTTCTTGCATGACTTAAAACGACTTATCCCTTCTCTCTACTGTCCAAGAGTCTGGATTTCTCCACAAAGTGGTTTTGCTTGATCAGGGTCCTTGGGTCATTGAGGAGATTCAGCTCTTCGCCCAGCCTCAGACGGTCCAAAGCGTGGTCCTCTCCACCTCCAAGGTAAACTGCACAATTCATTGACTGATCAGCAAACAAAGCATCCTGTTCACATTCAAATGTTTTTGACTCGCACCCAAAAAATAAAAAGATCAAAAGTTAATCTTAGAGAACTACTGGGAAGCACGAGCCTTCACGCGGGTGCAGGTAGAGATGTGTACAGGACGACTGCGTCTCACAGATTTGAACACCTGCGCTCTGAAACCTGAGAGATCTGTCAGATTCGCATTCGTCCGGCTGACTGTTTCTCTGCTCCTGCAGGGAGTCCTCTATGTGGGGACATCTGAAGGCGTGACTGCCGTACCCGTGGCCAACTGCTCGACCTACACAACCTGCAGTCAGTGTCTCCTGGCCAGAGATCCTCTGTGTGGATGGAGCCGCGCTAGCAGGGCCTGTGCCCGTGTGCATGGTGGTCATGAGGACATGTAAGTAAAACTCACTCTGAGATAGTCCAGAACAGATGTGACCTGCACATACAAAATAAACCATCAGCTTTCTTTAAGATTCCTGATTGATATTTGTCTTTTTATCTACTACACTTTAAGAAATGAGTCTTGAAATGATTAGATGCTTTAGATGAAACCATCGCCGGCTTTTCAGCCCTGGATAAATAACACTAACATTTCTGAAACCCTGATTTTAGTTAAAATTATTTCAGCAACAATTCAGCCGCAAGACTCTGGCAACCGTTGTTGTAATAATTGTAATTGTCGCTATTCATTCATCGGAGTTGTCTTTGCAGCGCTGAGAGTGATGCCACATATAGCAGATACTCTCTGGTGTTTCTGACACGTAGACCATCAAAATGTACACGTCGCTGCAGCTCGAAAACTATCACCTGTGTTTATTTTAGGACTAGAGTAAAATAGAATAGCCCTTTATTGTCATTGTACACATTTAAAGAAACTGCACAAAAGCAATACATTCTCTAATTTAACAAAGCTGCAACCACCTGAGAAAGAGGGCTTTATTTAATGTGGGGACATTAAATTAGGTGATGAATGGGTGAGCTGGAGCTTCGACCATGCTTAAAGCTGCAGGTGGAGCATGTCCTGTGAAAGGATGAATGTGGAAGCAAAGGGCCAACAGCTCTACAACCAACGGACAATCTGCAAAACATGAAGATGTAAAAAATGTTCGAGGATTTTTTGTTGTCGTGAGAAGCTAAAGGTTCACACACAATGTTGTTTTCCTTTTCAGGGTTCAGAACCTGGAAGACAGTAATGTGGACGACAAATGTCAGGGGCAAACCGAGGCCGAGAAGATCACAGGTGATGTACAAATCTGTTGGCAGATACGGAGACTGAGAAATTCTGTTGAACGTATTCTGGAAACAAGCTCAGAGTTTTAACCTTGATGCTGTAACATTGCTGCCTGCAGTGGTCCGCGCTCACATGAATGAAGTGGTGAGGCTTTCGTGTCTGACACCTTCCAACTTGGCCACTCTGACCTGGGCCTTCCCTCAGTCAGAGAAGCTCTTCATCCAATCAGATGACGGCAGTCTCAGCTTCGTCGTCACTAACGACACTTCAGGGGTCTACCGCTGTGAGGCAGAGGAAGCCGGGTACAAACAAGTAGTTGAAAGCTATGACGTACAGCTGATGCGCTCTAACTTGACCCCAAGAACCCATGAAACTGCAGGGCCGGACGAGACCTACGAGAGCATTGTTACCGACGATCCAACAATGTCTCCGACACGGCTCATACACACCAATGAATACACCACCGATGACAGAAAGAATGGATTTACAACCAGTCCTACGGGCAAGGTGACCTCCAAAGAACATCGCGGAACAAACAGGAACCTTCAGAGCAGTAGTTCTGACACACAGTACGGAGTGCAGCTCGACGACGTGACTCCGAAGGAGAAGAGTTACTACGGTGAGCTCGTAGGTGTTTCACTCATGCTGGCCTTGTGCATCTGCATCATGATTCTCGGATCGCTCCACATGTGGCAAAAAAGGAAAGTTAGTCTCGGGAAGGATCCACTGGTCACTCCGGAGGAGGGCGCCAGCATAAACAGGCCTGTGGAGATCTGCTCTCTGAGCAGCCGGGCGGAGCTCGAGCCTGAGCTGAAGGTGGTGGAGTAACTGAAGACGCCTTAACTTGCAGCTGGTTTAGCCGGACAGTTATCGCCAAAGACATCGTGAAAGTAGGAGAGTGTAAGAATCCTTGGAAAGCAGTTTGAGATTTTTAATGTTTACCTCAGTATTTGAGTCGTGTTTTTACCGCAGCCTAAAACCAAACGTCGCGAGCGTGTCGCAGATGTGACTGAGACACAGGGGGATACCTCACAGTCTTACAGTAGCACCTTAACCCAAGATGGCTCCAAGCTAAAGCATAATGATGGGACCTTTATTTCCAAAGTGAACATCGTGTTTTATTCAATAAGACCGTAAACTCATCAGGAAAGAGTTGGCTGAGCTCACATATCAACGGAACAGAGCGTTGTTTTCAGATGATTCAGACGTCTACATGATTGGACTCGTTTTCACCCCCTGCTGGCGAATTGAAAGACTGCAGGCGTAAAGCACCTTTCAGCCCCATGAGCTACAGTTCTGTAATAATTATAGAGGAAATGGAATAAGTCTGAAGTCTGAGGTCTCAGAGCTGGTGGACTTAGGCTAATGCTGTGAAGCTAGCTCTTCTTATTTACTATAATATTAAATACGCTCATTTTGGCAAAGGTTTGCCTGCTGAACAAGACAAAGAGGTACCTGCTTTTCTTTAAAGTGGTGTAAAGTGTAAAGCTTTGAGTCTCAGTGCAGTTTATAAATGGCTGGTATACAAACACGTCCCCCCTGTGCCGACAGAAGCAAGCAGCTACCACAGAAACTGCAGAGTTTGGTACAGACACGTTCTCTGAGGTTGTCTCTTGAGGTCCACGGGAACCTTTAATGCATCTGCTGCTTGATATGAAATTTAAGAAAACATTTGAATTGTTTCTGTTGATGCTTGAGTTTCAGGGTCCTTTTATTTCCTGATGTTTTTAGGAGTTTTGTGTTTTGTGTTTTGTGTCTGTTAATATTCTTTGATTTTAAATGTCGGTTGTGGAACCACTTTTCTGTTTTAACTCAGGGCTTTGAAAACGGTGATAAAGGCAGCGGGTGTGTTTTATTAGTTGACATTAACGATGTCTTTAAGAATGGATTGAACAAATCATCCTGCTTACACGCACTCGTTTTAATCTTTTACATTTTTTATTTAATAAGATCTCTTTTGAATTTACAAGGCAGGTCGACTTAACCAGGACAAGGATTTATTTTTTTGTGTGAAACTGTTCAGTTTTTATAAAATCTTGCCTCATATCAAGAAAAAGCTCACTTTTTTCTATTTAACATTTCCTGTTCCTGTTCTTGAGACGATGTTTTAATTGTTTGTTTTAAGTTGTATTTTAGTTTTTGGTTATTTTTCTCAGTGACGTGATTTCCGTGTGGATTTTTTGCACGCTACAGAATTTCTCTGTAACTCAGGCAAAATTGAATCTAGTGTTAGTGAATCCGATGCATGTTGAAGGACTGATGTTTTTATGTGTGAATACTCAGATAAATCATCTATATGCATTGCAAAGATTTAGGCTACTAGAAGAATATATTTGTGTTAAATGAATGTGCACAGTTGTCAGTCACTGTATGTGAACGAATGTATGTAAACTGTTAAATGTGAAACCTGCTTTGAATGTAACACGGGCTAAGATTCAATAAAACAGTCAATAAATCCATGCTTTATGATTGTAGGTATGAATGAATGTCGCCCCCTTGTGGTGTAAGTGAACTACACACGTGAACTTGTCGAGGTTAAGAAATGAGGCGACTGGTCATTTCTTTCCTGGTATGTTGGCGTAAGATAATCTGGTGTTGCTCAGGCCTAATGTTGAATGTCCTCTATGAGTTGAAATCACCTCCATCGTTACTTGATCTCCAAAATGTGAACAGTCGTCGATAAATCGCGAGCAGAAGATTTATCTTAATTTGATCACCTCATTTGGCAAAATTTCAGGATATGCCTTCATCTAAAACCTGTTAATGACAATTTCACATATCTTGGATTGACTGTCCCTAATGATCCCAAATTATTTTTATCCATATTAAAGCATAATATGGAGTCATGGAAAATTCTTCCCTTATCCACGATTGGTCGTATAAATTCCATAAAAATGGTCTCTCTTCCTAGATTTTTGCATCTTTGCCAGAATCTTCCTCTTTATCTCACTTCCTCTTTCTTTAAGGAATTGGACTCGATTATCACGTCTTACATATGGAACAACAAGAATCCTAGAATAGACAAATCTACGAGCGTTGACCTTCTGGCACCAGACATCCCCAGATCTTAGTAATTCTAACACCCCCCTTTGGGTTATAATGGAGGCTGACGTAGTAAGGGACTCCTCTTTAGAGGCCCTGCTTTTCTCCAGAGTGGGGAAAGCTGAGGTTTTTAAGAAACTAGGGTTTGTTCCAAAACAATCTGTGCGTATTTTAAACCAATTAGAGGTGTCCTTGAATTGTCAAACTCCTCTGTGCAGGCACCGATATGCTCTTTTGCCTCCCCTGGGTGATAAATCCACCATGTTTGGAGGGAGAAGGGCTTAATCAAATTCAAAGATCTTTATATATTTGGAAAATTTGCATCATTTTATCAGCTTGGGCAAAATTTCATTTTAACGCATTCACATTTTTACCGTTACCTACAAATTAGGCATTTTGTGCAATCCAATATCAAGAATTATCGAGATATTCCGAATGAACACAACTTCTTTAATGTGCTCCTGAGCCGTCCTTACTCCAAACATCGGATCTCTGCAGTTGTACATTTGTTTGATGAAAGTGTTGAGGCGCGGACTATGAGGATAAGAGACACCCGGAGGGAGGAACTGGGTATAGAAATACCGGAATAAATGTGGGACAAATGCTTATCAAAAATTCATTCCTGCTCTGTTAACGGCTGACATTAATGAATACAATTTAAAGTTGTCCATCGGCTCCATTACTCCAAGGTTGGACTACACAAAATTTGTTCTTCGACTTCCCCCGTATGTGACAGATCGCACATTGGCTCATGACTAATTCCAGAATATTTGATTGGTACTCTAAAGCTTATGAAATCTTCATCACACCCAATCCAGAAATTGCAGTTTTTGGCTGCGTATGTTCCAGAACTATTCCTGCAACTATGCAGGTGTCAGTCGATGATGATGGTTGCAAAAAGACGTATCCTAAAGGAATGAAAGTCTGCTGTTCCTCCCTCCTTCACTGTCTGGCTCAATGACATGCTATCACTCATAAAATGGAAAAATATTCTATACCTACAAACTTCTGCAGCAAATGTTTTCTCAAAATCCTGGACTCCATTTTTGAATTAACTTGGGAAAGCTCCGATTGTATGAACATGTACCATGTTTGTTACGTATTTATGATATTTGATGTACTCTGGATACTGGTAGTTCTTATCATCACAGTGATATTTCTTGTCTTCTTGCCTTAGCATCTGAGCTGTATTTGTTTGTTGATGGGGTTTTCTATATTGAAAAATTAAAATAAAATATTGCAAACAATCGTAAAACAACAACAACAACAAAAAAATGTATTAAACAATGTGAAACCTGCTTTGAATGTAACACGGGCTAAGATTCAATAAAACAGTCAATAAATCCATGCTTTATGATTGTAGGTATGAATGAATGTCGCCCCCTTGTGGCGTAAGTGAACTACACACGTGAACTTGTCGAGACTGAGTTAAGATGTTGAATGAATGATGCTGAATGTCCTTTATGAGTTGAAATCACCTTCATCAATATTTGATCTCCAAAATGTGAACAGTCATCAATAAATCACGAGCAGGACTTTGTTCTGTTTTTGTAAATACCTTCATTGAATAAAATTCTAAAGGCAATGTTTGGCTCTTGTAGAGTGTGAAACCTTTGCGTCCTGATCCCAAGACACGTATGTGAATCCTGGAGGAGAAGAAGCACATAAGAGCTCCGATGCTGTCATCTGCTCGTCAGTAATAAAGGTCTGTTAAACCTGTGCAAACACGCCGTCTTGTTTTTCCCCAGAAGCATGTGAGTGTTGACTTGTGTGTTTGTCACAGACAAACAGGCTGTGAAAGGGGGCGCTCTTCTGCTCAGTTCCTGCTCTGTGTTTTTATTTAATTTAAAAGCGTATCTGGGCCCTGTATTTAGCTTCTGTCTCAAGTTCAAGCTCTCGCCTTTTGCAGCATATTTACCTTCATGATTTGCTCCTTTAAAAGTCTGCGTTCCTGTGATTGGCCAACTTGTGGAAGCCAGCCAAGGGGCAGTTGTTATGAGCAGCACTACTTGTACACAGAGGGTGCCCCCAAACTAAAGGGTCATCAGCTGTTTGTCGCTGAAACAGCCTGTGGAGTCTCACTTCGAGGTTTTTCCGCTGGGATCCTGAACCTTTCATTGTCTGGGACCAGAAATTTGGGTTAATACTTTCACAGTGTGAGACACATCTTTGGGAATGAATACACAGCCACGGTGGCAGTGGCAGTGGCTGTGTATTCAGATGTTGAGATGTTGTGAAACATCAAAATCTCCCACGAGTGTCTGCAGCACCCTGTTGAATCCGAGCTAAGAACTGTGGGGGCTGTTTAAAGAGTGTAACTAATGAAGTGGCATGTGAATGTATGATAAAAACGATAGGTCCCCTTAAAAGGAGGCAGGGAAGGTTGTTGCAAAGCTGCTTTTTCACGTTGATTATGGGAAATGTTGTGGTTTCCTTGTGCTGCCTTCAGGTGTTGTTGGAATTATGCCGAAATTTCCCTTCATATCCAGCAGATCCGCACACAGGAAAAGCATGTTCGTGATTTAAAAGTTATAATTTAATTATTTAAAACAACAACAACAACAACACCTGAAAGTGTCTTTTTAAAAGTTACACACAGTGATTGAAGACTGAATCTTCTGAAATCATTCCTTCTAATGTTTTTCAAAAAGGTCAGAAAGAAAATCCAAAGAAACAGCTCAGTTTATTTATGTTATTGTATTTGAAGCAATATTTCATCGTTTAATTAAATTGGACTGGAACTTTATCACATTATGGTCTTTCCGACAAGTGTTTGGTAAATCAGAATTCCGAGTTTACAGTTTGCTCCTGAAGGCAGCCTAACTTGATCCTGAACAGAAGCAACAGCAGCTGTTGTTCAGGTCAGAGAACTTCCGCGTGTCCACCTGATTGCAGGTAATGCTCAGGAGTAATCCTCAGCGTGGTCAGGTAATCCGTGCGTGTTTGCAGATGTTTCAGAGAGCAGCTCAGCCTCGAGATGATTGTTAGTCGATGTTTTTGATCTAATGCGCAGATATATTTCCGGTTAGTTTATCGAGATTTGTTCGCGCGATTCTTATCTTAAAAATAAATAAATAAATAAAACAAAGAAAAACGTTGAAAAGCTCTCGTGTAGAGATAACTGCGATTTCAAAAGTCTGATATTTAGCGTCGAACTAAAAAACAAACAGCCGTTTTATTTTCCGGTAACCGCACTTCCTTATCACGCAGTGAGAAACTCCGAACCAGAATCCGCGTTAAATTCGGGGACTTTTGTTTAACAAAAGATTTTATAGCAACGTTTGAAAGTTTGATGAGTGACCAGTGGATACATGTTATCATCTTAAAATGTCAAACAAAGAGGAAGAAGCGCGCTGAGCAGCAGCCATAAGCTCATATTTCATTTGATTATTAGTTTGCTATCATTCCCGTGTTGACTGTAATACTGGTGATAATGTAAGACGCGCGTCCTTACACGTGTTGTCTTTGCTCTTCAGCTCCTCAGTCGCCCTTCAGCTGCTTCAGCTGAATCATTAAAGCGAGACTTCCAGTCAATCAATTAAAACAGGTTATTAATGATTTCAAAGTCTTTCGGGTTTTCGTAAATACCTCTTTTCACCGACATGAACTTTAAAGTAGGAAGTTAACTTTCTCTGTGTTTGTTATCGATATTTGATACCAGCATCATAAACCTGAAAACTGTGTTTTTGGTGGCCCCCATTTGGCCACCCCTGAATGTGGAGCTCTTTTAGATTCTTAAAATGTCATAAAGGCAAAATTCAGAGAATTATTGCTAAACCAGAATCATTTTCTCCTGTAAGTCTGTCTGAAGAACATCTGGAAGCTAAAGTCGATCAGCTGCTGCAAATTCCCTTCTCCTCCCTAATACTCAAACATTGTTGGCCCCTCCCTCATTGTTTGCACTTGTGGTTTTTCCAGAATTTTCCCTCTGAGCTTCTGTGACCTCTGACCTTTATCATGGCATCCACATCTATCACCACCATCGGGGGAGTGATGGTCGTGACTCAGGTCATTCCCAAGGATGACGGCTCCATCCAGCTCCAGAATGCCAGCAGCTCCACTGCACCGGCCCCTCCCCCTGTGAAAAAGACCACACCCATCCCAGTCAAGATGGACGACATAACCGTCGCCTTCATGCGGGGACAGCCGCACGCTCTCGGGGTGAGCGTCTGGACTCTGACCATCATATTCATCGCAACAAAGCACAGACACAAACACGTTTTCACAGTCAGAGCGACTTACACGTCATGATGATGTCATCACCTCTGACCAACCAGAATAAACTTTCCTGACAGTTTTTAGCTGTTCTTCAGTTTCAGAGTAATAGGAGGCTCACTAAGTCATGTGATCAGAATGGCTTATGGTAAATCTACGTAATTCAGTTAAATAAAGCTTTGGCTTTATTTAACTTTAAATCGTTAAAGGTAGGTTGAGCTAAAGGATCAGATTTTATTGTAATAATAAAGGTTTAATGAAGCTGCCAGAAGCGTCTGTGACCTGTGACACCACAGGCTGCTCTCAGCCTGCACACAGGTCATCTTTGATGCTGTTTTTCAGTTTGGTGGTGTTTTAACAAGAACTTTAAAATCTGCATTATTTTTCATCTTTGCTCATGTTGCGTCTCCGTCTGTGTCCTCAGGTCGTTCAGATCATGATCGGGCTGCTGTGCATCCTGTTCAGTCTGACCGCCATCTCCTCGTGGGCCATGATCGCCTACTCTCCATTCGCCCTCGGCGCCGCTGTACGTACACACAAACATGATTAATAATCTTCAGGTAAAGCCTCACAGGGGTCATGTGTCGTCTAACCACGCCTCTCTGCTGTCGTGCAGTTTGTCGTCTCCGGCTCGGTGGCCGTGGCGGCAGGGAGACGCACTTCCATCTCACTGGTGAGTTTTAGAGAAACCAGAAAGAGGATGTGTGAGTGACAGGTCAGCAAACTCAGACCTGCTGATTACAGCTGAATGACAAACTAATGAAATACCAAAGCTGCAGCTCCTCCTTCTTGGACCGTCTGTTAGTGCCGTGACCTCACAGCAGCCATATTGTTGGTCAGATGATGTCATTAAAAATGGTCCATTTCAGGGACGGTTAGCTGCAGCGGTGTGATTCCTCTGGAGCTTCGGTTAAAGTCACAGACTGTGTATCAAAGATGGATGAAGCCATTGTAGTTTGTTAGCCGCTGTTAGTTTAGCCATATCTGGTGTTTGTGCAGGTTTGGGGGTCCCTGGTGTCCAACGTGATAAGCGTCCTGATTGGCCTGGCCGGTGTGGCCTACACCTGCTGGCTGCTGGCCGAATGCCCCCCCTCCGATCGCTTCTGTGACCGACAGAGCTTCATCGAGTTCAAGGACGTAGAAGGCCTGAGGAGGAAATGCAGCCAAAATGTTTATATGCTGAATGTAAGTTTATCTCTGTCTGGTCTTCAAGGCCGGACTCTCGGTGCACCTCAGATCTGGTCCCGGGGTCTTCCCTGAGCACAGGAGCAGGTTGTTCTTTGTGTGTATTTCCTGTTTCATATTTCCTGTTTCAGGTGGTTCTTTACGGGCTGCTCGGCCTCTTCCTGGTTCTCCTCGTCCTGCAGACCTGCGTCACCATCGTCGTCTGTGTTTTCTCTGGCAAAGCCATCAGGCTCCGCACACCTTCTTCTCTCAGCGTAAGACTCCTCCTACCAATAATATTAACTCCGCCTCTCAAGAAATGCTGATGTGTTCAGTCGCAAGAGAGAAAAAAAGAAAATTAGCAAAATAATAATAAGACCTGCTGAAATACATTTTTAATATCAGCTTTTCTTGCATAAAAAGATTTGATGAATCTGAAAAATATTTTCAGTCTTTGTAAACTGGGATTATAATTTATTTCCTCCTGCTTTAAATATATTTTTTCTTATCCCGTCTTCCTTCTCTCACCCCAACCAATCACAGCAGATGGCCCCGCCCCTCCCTGAGCCTGGTTCTGCTGGAGGTTTCTTCCTGTTAAAAGGGAGTTTTTCCTTCCCACTGTCGCCAAAGTGCTGCTCATAGGGGGTCACATGATTGTTGGGTTTTTCTCTGTATCTATGAAGTGCCTTGAGGCGACTTTTGTTGTGATTTGGCGCTATATAAATAAAATTGAATTGAATTATCAGATAGCCAGAGATAAAACTGAAGTGCAGAGCGCTTTCACCACCCAGAAAACTTTATCCAGATTACTGACACGCTGACGTGCTGGACTGTCAGGAAATGATTTATATATAGAATAAGTTTCACTTTGGTCCTTTCAGCTCCCGTCTCAAACAGACCCGACTTTTATGTCGTGTGTCCGAGCCTGAAGGCATCGCCGCAGGTTCATTTCCTAAAATGAAATTCAAGTTGAAAGATTGCTATTTTGACGCAGTAGAAGAAATCGCGTGCACTTCACAGACGCTGATGTGCACGCGGTCAGAACGCGAAATTCAGCAAGTGATTAAAAAATATCAAGAGCATCAAAATTGATCTCATGGTGCACAAGAAGACTGAAGGGCCGATGTTAGTGGTGCAACGGATCACGGTTGATTTAAGCAGCCCTTTGCTACCCAATCCGACCGGGTTAAAGCTGTTACAAAAGCTGTTGGGGTGTTTAGCTGAAGCCGTATTCTGTTGTGCAAAACAAGGGGTTTAAACTAGTCAACGTGTTAGTTAATGCATTGACGCCGTGCAGCCCCATGCACGGGCGATCCGCGGTAACTAGTTAACGGAGATTTGCCGCATTAATGCAGTTATGGCATTAACGTCATTTTAACGAGATTTACGCTGACAGCACTAGTTTAAACTATGATGAGCGTGCTTGAGCCACGCTATGATATCCCGTCGCACGTCCGCTTCAGTGACAAGATCCTTCCAAGCATGCATGAGCAGGAAAAGTTTAAAGTTATGGCTGAGCTGTCCCAGGCATCTTCTGTTGCCCTAACTACAAATGGGTGGAGCTCCAGGGCAACGGAAAGCTACGTGACCGCTCATTATATCAGAGCGGAGTGGTAGATACAAAGCCCTGCACTGCCCTATACTGCATCTTAATTTGTTTTTATATAATTGCGCGGAATGAGTCTTGAGTTGAATGTTTTTTAATAGGCAAAAAATACTTAAATAAGTAAATGGCGAGTTAAATTTTTGGCTTCTTTTTTTTTCTTCTGCTGATCCGAAAATTGATCCGATCCGCGACGAAGAAAAAACGCGATCCGATCCGAACCGTGAGACTTTTGATCCGTTGCACCACTAGCCGACAAATTGAAATGTTTCGGTTTGATGTCTGATCACCAAAAATGTGTAACTACGCCTCCTGCAGTGACGGAGGAATGGAAACGTCCATTATTCACACCTAAAGGATTCAAAACCTGAAATATTCAGCTTATTAACTCATTGAATCCCTTTAACTGAAAATGATCTGTGATTGGTTAATGAGGCTTTTGCAGGTTTAAGAGAGAAATAAAATCATGAAAACATAAAATATCAAAAATTATAGTCAAACATTTACAAGGGAAAAAAAACTTTATTCTCAGGTATGAAGCATTTTAAATGTTTGTTTTTGAGAACATTTCCAGAACAGCCGATGTTGATGTCGTCTGACCTTTGACCCGCAGGCGGAGTCTGATGATCGCAGAGGTCTGCTGCCGCCCTACTCGCCCTGAGAGGAGGAATCATCTGAGAGCACTTCAGATGCTGCAGGAGTCTGACTCCGTCTGTCTTTTCTTGCTTTTTTTTACTGAGGTGTCACTGGCAACTGTTGCACAGCATTCTGGGTAATTTAGGGGGAAATCTGCCATGTTAGTGTAATCAAACCGTAATCATCATTATTACTGACAGTCATTTCAAATCACACTCTTGTATTGTAACGTTAACACTACAATAAATTGTTTTTATGCAATTATAATGCAACAGAGCTGCATTATAGTTGCACTTTTTAAAGGGAGGCTGGAAACCCAGTCAAAGTCATGTTTGAATGTGAGGCAGCTGAGCCTCCACAGCCTCCCAGTCTCTGATTTCTCTGCATCATCTAAGAATTAAACACCTGTCACTTACAGTATTTGCACTGAATACATTTTCTGTCTTTCAAACTGCAAAAAACCTTCAGAATGTCAGTAAAAGGATTAATTGTCTCCAGCTGTTTTAGAGCCAAATAACAAGAAGAGAAATGGACTGATTCTTATAAAGTGTTCTACTCTGCCGGAGTACTCAAAGCGCTCTATACAACATGCCACATTCACCCAGTCACACCCATCCTCACAAGCACTGACTCTAAACTGAGTGCTATCTAACAACATTCACACACACAGTCAAACTTCAATGGATGCATCGGAGAGCAACTTGGGATTAGTATCTTGCCCAAGGATACCTGGAGGTATCGAACCTCAACCTTCCGATCAGTAGGTGACCAGCTCTACCTCCTGAGTTAAAGCCACCCCGAAAAAAATGCTCTCAATAAAAAAGTTTCCCCGATATACCTTTTCCATTTTCTGACAAAAGTTTCAATGACAGGATTTCATAAACAACGAAGGTATACTCACAGTGTGTTAAAAGCCAGGGCATAAAAATGTGTCTTTAGTAGTGATTTAAAGTGATCACGTGTTTGTGCCGATCTAATAATTAACTGGAGACTATTCCAAAGTCTGGGACGTGCCACAAAAGGCTCCATCGCATTTGAGATTAGTCCGTGGGATGGACAGCATTAATTTTGAGCTACACCTCGGGGTTTTTCCTGGAACAGAAACAGAAAGGAGCTCAGACAGGTAGGAAGGGGCTCGGGCGTTAAAAACAAAAAGTCAAAGTGTAAATTGGATCCTGTAGGAGACGAGAAGCCAGTGCAGAGAAGCTAAAACTGGGGTTATACGTAGGGCTGGGTATCATCACTGATTTCTAGAATCGATTCGATCCGATTATCAAAACCCACCCCTAGTTATATGCTCTCTGTTTGGTACCAGTTAGCAGGCGAGCAGCTGCTAACTATTATAATTTATTTAATCTGGCGCACACAACATTTTACTTCAATTACAAAAAAATCCCCAAAACATTAAGTTTCTGTATAATACCATGATGGGGGAAGTTAATGGTTCAGGATTTTTCCATAAACAATAAAAAATACGAAGATTGAATCAGTTCGACCAAAACGAAGAAGGAAGGCTTTTATTTTGAAGTATGGAAGCGGAAGTTGGATCCGACTGAAACGACCTGCAGGAGTTAGCGAGCGCCTTCTTCTCTTTTTCAGTAGGTTTCTGCTTCTTCTGCTGTGTTTCTGAGCGAGCCTGTGTATCGGGGTTAACCCGTAATCCCTTCACTAACACATGTGCAGGTTAATGTGTAGGAAGTTGTTTTTTCCAGAGCGTTTTACTTCCGCTAAACGAGGGTGTTAGCTAAAGTTAGTTAGCTTTGTGCACAGTTTGAGCCCAAAGTCCCAGCTGTTGACAGCTGTTCTGCTAACAGGCGGTCTGTATTTGTCTGGTTTAAACAGCTGGACTCGGCACTAAAGTTATGAAAATGAGCTGCTTAATGAACACTTGGTTGTTTGAATTAATATAATCAATAATATAACGTGTTTTCTTTTGAAATGGCTCATGTCTTCTTTTTCCCAGCGCTATGTTTTTATTCGCAAAGTACTTTTATACGTCCTTTAATAACGAACGTAAAACTGACTGAAGTTAAACATGTCTCATTCAAGAGAGACCAGGCCAAGAGGGCCGCACAAATGACAACAAATATAACATTAACCGTTTCAATAAAGGTGTTTGAGTGGCTAAAAAAGACCGGATCTACAGTAAATCAGAATCACGAAGACACCTACAAAACAAGTAATATCTTTATTTTATATAAAACGCTCTCAGAAGTTATCAATATCACATATTTAAAATACACTAAAAACACACAGAACCGTCACAAATCCCTTCTTAGCACAACACCGCGATCTCGCTGCCCTTTTAAATATTTCTCTTTCTCCCTTTTCACACTTGTGCTGAGTGTGAGTCATTCCAGCATTTCTAGGCCCTGACATAGAGAAGCAATGTTGCTGTGCTGTGTGATAGTTTGGAAACATGACA
The DNA here is from genome assembly GCF_057381845.1 of Rhamphochromis longiceps. NCBI lineage: Eukaryota > Metazoa > Chordata > Actinopteri > Cichliformes > Cichlidae > Rhamphochromis > Rhamphochromis longiceps. Next base: position 38,309,115 of record NC_140567.1, read on the forward strand.
CTGATCCAACACCTCGAGGTCCTGCAGAAGCTTCCTGCAGGATCACCGAGGCTCTCAGGATCTGTAGATCTTCACAGTCTGATGCTTTCGTGTTTTGATGATTTACTTTTGCCACTACATTAAAAAAGTAAAAGGAGTCCTGAATATGTTCTGACCAGCCACGTCTCCCACATAGTGATATGATCCTTCCAGTTTAATTAAAATGCACTTTCTCCAGTGAAAGATCAGCAGATCAAATATCCTGGGGATCGGTGCAGTTAGTTATTGATGCGTCCATCAGGATGTGGATGCTTAACTGAGTCACAGAAACAATAATGAACCAAAAACAGTTTTAGCGGAGCTGCAATGTGTTTTTGTGTGGATACATTCTGTACTGATGGTATTATAAGAGATCAAAAATGCTGAAAACTTAATGAATTTAAAAAACTCTAAATTTCGTCCCATTTTATGCACTTCGTATTCTAGTATTTGGAGTATAGAGGTGAAATTGAGCAAAGATCAGCTGATTGTGAGGCGTCAGGTGTTGTTTTTGGATTTATTACATGTTTACAGTCATTTTAGCTTAAACTCTGTGTGTTATGTATTAAAATCAGTGATGGGATTAACGGCGTTACAAGTAACGGAGTTACTTTTTCAGTAACGAGTAATCTAACTAATTACTATTCCTATCGTTACAATGCCGTTACAGTTACTAACAAGAAAACGCGGTCCGTGACTATTTTTCAACCAACAGACGGTTGAAGCTGTGTTCAGTTTACAGCAGCTTATATCAGCTGCAGGAAGTAGCTGTAAGTAATCTGGACGCTGCAGCTTTAGGCAGCTGCGCTCCCGCGGACGGTGATCACGAGCAAAGAGGGGAAGTTTTAGGAGTGACGTGTTGTCTTGTGTAGTTAGTGTTGTGGATAGTTCTGTGTTGTGTGTCAGAACAATGAGGCGGCTGCTGTCTCCAGGTAGAAACAGGAGTGACACACCTGCTGCTGTCAGACCTGCAGGCATCAGGCTGTGATGTTTGCAAAACTTGTGCATATAATTTTAAAACTGTCAGTTTATGTTTGCATTTGAAGTTGTGAAATATGATTCATTAAACATGTTTGTGGTTGTTACAGTAAAAATATCACTTTTTCTACTCGGGTTTTATGTTTTTTGTCTGATTTGAGATCAGTTGTGTTACAGTTTGTCAAAATGAAAACATGACTGTAGATTCAGACACGTGAGGCTGTGCTGATGAGACCAAACAAGGCAAAGGAAACAGCTTTTAAAGGTGAAATGTGGAGGAACGCAATAGTTACTTTTCAAGTAACTAATTAACTCAGTTACTAACTCAGTTACTTTTTTGAAGAAGTAACTAGTAACTATAATTAATTACTTTTTCAAAGTAACTTGCCCAACACCGATTAAAAGGGAGTGGACTGTCCTTTCAAGGCGTGTTGTGGTCACGTGTTCAGCTCCCGCAGACGGACGTGGTCGGGGTCGAGGGGTCGCCATGGATAAAGTGAGGAGGATCCTGGTGTATGTGTGCAAAGAGCGAGCGGCTCCACGGCGAGCTCAGTTTGTTCAGGTTGGTGCAGATGTCGTCTCACACCATCTTTAGAGCAACAGAGGGGGCGCTGTTCTCATCTTTCTTCTTCTTGATGTGTGTCAGAGTGTAACGGGTCACTTCACTGACAGCGGCGAGGATGAGGTGGAGGTGAGCTGCACGCTGGAGAAAAATCAGTTCATTCTTTACAAAGGAGACAGAGGGCGAGGGGTCCCGCTGAAGGTCAGACACGCTGAGCATTCGCTCCTCTGCATCCGCACTCAGTTCAATTTAATTCGGTTGTATTTATACGGCAAGTTTCACAACAACAGCTCAGGGTTTCCTGCTGTTTCTCTCTCAGAGGCCTGCTTTCTGTCCCATCAAACACCTGTCAGCCACGGACGCAGCTGCAATCCCATTGGACATCCAACAGCGTGGAGTGGATGTGGGTGTGGCTATCCTCCTGCAGACAGCCAATCAGAGAGTGTTGCTGACACGGCGGGCAAAGGAGCTTCGCATATTTCCCAACGTCTGGGTTCCTCCAGGTTCAGCACACAGATCTGTGTTTGCACACATTATTAAACACACACACACACACACACACACACACACACACACACACACACACACACACACACACACACACACACACTCGTTGTTACGGGTTTTCTTGTTTTGTAACGCTCTTCATGTATTGTGTTGATATTTAGGAGGTCACGTGGAGCTAGATGAGACGGTACATGTTTCCTTTGCTTCCCAGCATCATTTTACGTGTCGTTTAGTCAGTGCGACGACTTCTACAACAAGGCAAACGAGGTTAACACAAAGTAACTGTGTGAACTTTATTCCTGTAACGTGTGAAGCTGCTGGGTGCAGGTCTGAGAGAGCTGCACGAGGAAACTGGACTCAAACTGGAGCCGGAGCAGGTGTCTCCAACAGTGCTGGGCCTGTGGGAGGTGAGACGGTGACCCGAGTGTCTTTTAGTCACTGCCTGCTGCTCTTATTTACATCGTACGCTGTGAGGTTATATATGTCACAGCCCTCTGTGTGTTCTGTCTGACCATCAGTCGGCGTTTCCTCCCATGCTGTCCAGAGGACTTCCTCAGAGACACCACGTAGTCGTCTACATGCTGCTGCACTCGTCTCTCACTCACCTGCAGTTACAGGTAACAGCTACGGGGGCTCGGGCTGCCTCCCCTCTCATGGTGGATGTGATTTTGGATCATTTTGGCACCTAATGAATGATTTGACATGATCTTTTGTCTACTTGATGTTGGATGATGATAAAATGGACCCAGCAGGCACAACTCGGCTGTTACTTTAATGTTTTTGTGACGTTGCCCCTCTGTCTCTAACATTTGTCTCGTTGTGAATGATCCCCTCTGCTGTTATTTTAAAGTGAGCTGGCCTCTTGTGTGATTCCTCTCGTTGTCTGCACCCGCAGCCCTCTCTCAGGCCTTCGCCTGCTGAGGTCAGCGCGTGTCTGTGGGCGGACAGCCGGCTGGTCAGAGCCATCGTGTCTGCTGTGGACGGAGACGACGCCAGCGTTCAGCTGGACGACCTGCCGAGCAGCATCAGGTATCACGGGTTTAGATGCAGAGCTGGACGCCACGAAGCTTCCAGCTCACAGAGTTTGTGCTGATGTCAATACCTGAGATGTGCTTGTGAGTCCATTAGAGCTCAGCTGCTTGTGTTATGAAGCACAGCTTGTTTTGTAGTTGTTTTCTACAGGAACAGAGAGGATGCTGTGCATCCTGTAAATTGTGTTCTTGCCTGTTATGTATGTGAGGCTTTGTGTGGCGTCCTGGCCTGACAGCTCAGAGACAAAAAAAGCATGCTGCCCTCACAAAACCTGCAGACACTGACATCAATGCAGCACAAACTGCGAGCTGGATGTGTCACGGCACGGGCATGTGCTTCTTCTCTGAGCCCTTCTGTGTCTCCAGCGTGTCGCAGGTCTCTGCAGACGGAGCTCTGACCGAGTCTTCGATGCCTCTGGCGGTCTTCACCAGTCGCGCTCCAGCCAGCGGTCCCGACGTGGAGCGGGTCAGCACCGGGACCAAGTTCGCCCTGGAGCTGTGGCTGAGGAGCCTCGATGTCCCTGACCTGTGACCCCGACCCCCTGTAAAAGCCCACCCTGCAGACATCAAGAAGGACGCACAGGGATGAGAAAAATGGTGCCGCTGTGGATCCCACTGCTGTTCTTCACTGAAACACTGCAAGTCATGTGTGTTTTACTTCAGGCCAGCAGGGGGCGGTGCAGGCCAGTGCACAGGTGGCTGTTTAACACAGGAGAGGAGGGGGTCACACAGGTGGCTGTTTAATCAGCTCATCTTTCAGTCTCATGTAAAAACAGTAAAACATATTAATGTACAAACTTTTATCAGGTGTCACTCTGAAGGTGCTCGTGTTCGCAGCGTCACATTTCTGTATAAATAATATAATAAAGCCGTATTTTTGGTTGTGGCGTCTCCTCAGAGACGTCCGAGAAGACGAGTTTTCCAAAATCCTGTTTCGGAGTACGACGTCCTGGACTTATTATCTGGAACGATCATGTCATTCAAATGAAAATCTGTTTCCTTTTCACATAAATTCGATTTTTAGTATTTAAATAGAAGTTTGCACTGCACAGCATACCTCATCACGGGCAGAGGAAGCTCGTGGACTGTGGAAACGTAAAAACTGGATGTTTGCTTAGTTTGTTTTTTGACACTGCAATAAATATTCTGTCCTGAACTCTTCTGGTTATATTTATTTCTTGTTTTAATATTTAGCTTTTCAGAGCCGGCCTCTCTGCTCTTTCACTCACTGTCAGTCCTCGTGCCTGAGCAGTTACAGACCAGTGTTTTGTCTTTGTTAAACCACACTGACCTCATTCAAGGATAAAACAGGAGCCAACGCATGGAAACCAGTGTTGTGACAACTAAGCAAAGAACAGAGTCGGAGAATATCTGATCTGAAATTATTGACACGTAAAATTCTATATTTCCAGTCAGGTTGAACGTAGACGTTTTAGCTGAACGATTTACATTTATATACTATTTTAATTTGTGACTATATCAGTAAAGTTTGGGGGAAATCGAAGAGTTAAAACTGCGTCCCTCCAACCATCTTCTGCAGTTAATTTCTGTTTCTAAGGCAGACGTGCAGACTTTCAGCTCTTTTTCATGAATCATATCTTCTTCCTGTCGCACAGGATGGAAACCTGACAGCCTCTCTGTTTGGCTTTCTGTTGTTTCCATCAGCTTCAAAGCAAAACAAGCAGGTAGACAATATGAAGGAGGAACCCGAATAAGACTGAGGGAGTACAACAGACTAAAGAGACTGCAGAGAGAATGAGGCCCAGGTGAACACGATCAAGACAGTGACAAGAGCTGACTTCCTGTTTCAAAAAGAAGCCCCACCTGCTCTCCAAACCTTCTGTTTGTGAGGGGCAGCCAATCAGAAGGAAGTTGGTTTATAAGGAGACCTCAAGTTCACATGGAAGGTGAACTGAGATCAACTCAAGTCCTGCTGTTGGATGATAATTTTTTTTTTTTAAACTGAATCTTGCATATTTATTCTAGTAGAGCCCAAGACGTTAAGTAAAGAGGTGAGAATCAAGTAAAGCTGCTTTAAAATGCTTTTATGAATCTTGAGAATAAGTGACTTCCTGTGTGCGCTGTGAACACGCGGCGCTGTACAGGTGTACTAAGCACGATGTTTGTGACCTGGCTCAGTTTCAGATAACCAGCTGTGGTTGCGGTGGTTGGCCACACCTTTAACCAACGAAACCAGGAATGGCATCAGTTTGGATCAGAAGTGTTATCACTTCCCTCCCAGGGTGGAGCCTTTCCATCCACAGTGCCTGAGGTGCACCACCCTCCCACTCTGTGTTTCACTACTTTCATATGTTTTGCAGGAGACGCCGCTGTCACACATGACTCTGTGACTCCGCAGCCCTGTCTAACCTGGACCGGTCTCACTGGGATTCAATAGTCCTGACCTACATTTTGTTTTTAAAAAGCTCCAGAGTAAAATTTCACACTGCTGCCAAGAAAGAGCTGCGCCTGAGCCAGATTTGGGGACACCCACGTGTGATTTCAAGCCGGGCTACAGACCAACTTATGTTTATATCTTTTCCTTAAAGTGTCCCAGTGCGCAGTACAGGTGCATCGCTTATTCATGCAGTAATAAGAGCAACTACCGGCCTCTGTGTGGTGTTGTAATGGAGACAATGGCATGACAGCACGATCTCAAACAAATGGCAACCTGTGATACTCCCAGCTCCTGTCCCACAGGAGAACAGCAGGGATGGTGGGTGTGGAAAGTCATGGAGAAAGTTCAATTCTGATCAGACACAGAAGCAGAGCCGAGAGGAGGCCGGAGAGAGTAAGACCGCACACAGCGTCGCTCAGCATGTGTCGAATCTCATTAGTCTGCTTAAATAATGACCTTGAATCCAACAGGGAAGTCTGAAAAACTGTTACAAAGCCCAGCTTCATAGGAGGAATAAACCCGAAGTGTTCCAGGTTCATTCCATGTAAAATCAATCAAACTTGGGTAAACTTTGAGGAGACATCGTGTGGCCTCGGTGGCTGCTTAATCAAGTTGTGTCATATTTGATGGCTCCTGGTCATAAATCCCTCGATTTTCCTCTTTTAACAAAGCTCACAGCTGTGCAACAGCAACATTGATGGTCACGTGTTCAATAAGAGTTTGTCTGAGGATGAACTGATTTCTGAGCAGCACTGAACACACCATAAGAAAGTTTGGTTATAAGTCAGAAGCTGAACCAGTCTAGACCTGGATGAGCCGTCACTGTGAAACTGTTCAAAGTGTGAAGGTGACATTTTTCATGGCTTCAGTAAATATACTAAAGTTACTGTAGAAAAAACGTCAGCTGATTCTGGCGGTCAGGTGACAGGACAACACGACAGGATGTTCCTGGCAGAATATTTTGTATTTTACAAGAAGTTATTTTTAGCACTTAAATCCACCGAAATCATTTCGATTCATAGTTTTTTATTGTTTTCCATTTTGAATAAAGCATCATTGTTCCATACGCCAGAGAGCATCAAGTTCAACAGTGCGAGGCGTTCAGGTGCATCACTGCAGAATCGGAAATCATTGAAGTGATAAAGAAGAAAAATAAAACAGGAAATGCTGATGAGAACAATCATATGTGGCTGTATGTGTGTTCATGCTCCCTCCTACATGCGTGGCACATAAAAGCTCCTAAAAATCTGCAGAAACACAAAGATGATGGATTTTTAAAATCACACCACTAAGGCTGCGTTCACACTGCAGGCGAAAGCGCATCAAATCCGATTTTTTTGACCCTCTGCGACCATCTATCCGATCATGCTATGACAGTGTGAACGGCACAAATCCGATATTTTCAAATCCGATCTGGGTCACTTTCGTATGTGGTCCTGAATCCGATACATATCTGATGTTTTAGAAAGCTGCTGTTTGATGGTCATGTCGCATTAAATCCGTCTTTTACGTCACTGACACAAGACAGACGCCAATTATCAGCGCCCGAGAAGAAATTGCGAACGCTTCCTGGCCATCCGGTGAAACTGCTGGGAAGACAACGTTGGAGAAACGTGAACATTTTATTTGTACTACATAATCTGCAGATTCTGACAGAAATCTGCAGCTATCCTTTGAAGCAGCGCTCCTCTCAAACAGCAATAAGGATCATTATTAGGTTATTTACATCATTATGTAAATAACAAAATAACTTAAAGCAAAAATTGGGAAACGTGAAGTCCGAAGTCTTTATATTAAGGCCATCAGTCAAACATACTGTTGCTCTGGGTCTAAACAGAGCGCGTTGTGTGTGACGTCTTCTTTTGCGCATGCGGGCGCTTTGAGCGTTCACACTAGAGCGCGTTTGCTGTCGCATTTTATTTGTAGTGTGAACGAGCAGACAAAAAAATCGGATTTGATCAAAAAATCTGAATTGAGCATCAAGACCTGCAGAGTGAACGCAGCCTTGTAGATATCTGTATATGATTACTCCACATTAACCCAACATCACTACATCTTCTCGTCCACCGAAATCTTTTGTGTTATTTCTTATAATAAGGAACACTAATAGCTTTATTTATAGCTAGCTGTTTTTAACATTTAGATGAAAAGGATTTGTCCTACATACTCGTTCATAGTTTGGTACTTGAAAGGTAAAGGGCGACTTTTGGCTGCTCAATAAACTGAATGTGACTTTTTGAAAAGAGAAAATAATTCGATTGTGTAACAAAGTTCCTGCCCTGACGTCAGCATCCATAGGGAGGTTTGTGGAAAGGCAGACACTCCCGAGCCGAGCTCGGGCTGTTGTGTTCCTGAGGTGAATAAAAAGTAAAAGTCAACAGAACGGCCGAGCCCTGTCACGGTCATACGAGCTTCCTTTCAAAGCATTCGCTCAGGTGAGTCAGGCAGATGAATACCTATCAGCCTGTCAGTCATCATGAAACCCGAGCCCTCAAGCGCATTACACATGTGTTATATCTAAGGGCGTTTAAAGCACTGATTACAGAGGGCCTGACATGTTTCCTGTTATGAGATGTTAAAGCTGGATTTGGATTTAGAGTCCAGATTTGCCCGAACGACCCACCCAGCAAACATTTCCACCCTGACCAACGTCAGCTGAGGTCGTCTCTCAGCATCGTCTCGGTTTAAAAACAGCTCTGAAATAAAAGTTGTGCTGCTGTCAGAGAACCAATTCTGCCATTGGCAGGACTGTTTGTTCAAATGCTGTTTTATATTTTTTATTGATGGCTGATGTTTATGGCACTTACATATGTCAGAAATATGTTAGTATTTAAAAGTAGAATGGGAGGCAGAGCCTTCAGTTTTCAGGCCCCTCTTCTGTGGAACCAGCTTCCAGTTTGGATTCAGGAGACAGACACTATCTCTACTTTCAAGATTAGGCTTCAAACTTTCCTTTTTGCTAAAGCATATAGTTAGGGCTGGACCAGGTGACCCTGAATCCTCCCTTAGTTATGCTGCAATAGACGTAGGCTGCCGGGGGACTCCCATGATGCACTGGGTGTTTCTTCTTCACTCACTATGTGTTCACAGACCTCTCTGCACTGAATCATATCTGTTATTAACCTCTGTCTCTCTTCCACAGCATGTCTTTATCCTGTCTTCCTTCTCTCACCCCAACCAATCACAGCAGATGACCCCGCCCCTCCCTGAGCCTGGTTCTGCCGGAGGTTTCTTCCTGTTAAAAGAGAGTTTTTCCTTCCCACTGTCGCCAAAGTGCTGCTCATAGGGGATCATATGATTGTTGGGTTTTTCTCTGTATGTATTATTGTAGGATCTACCTTACAATATAAAGCTCCTTGAGGCGACAGTTGTTGTGATTTGGCGCTGTGTACATAAAATTGAATTGAACTGAAGGCTTCATCTGTAACGTGGTACCTTCTACATTTAGATGAATATAAGATATTGATGCTGTGGAAACGATGCGTTAAAGTTAAACAAAGACAAATTTGTAACAAGATAAATACACATGATGACAAACAACGATACAATAAACTTTTGCAGATTTGTTTATTCAGATAAAATATAAAAGATTTTAAAAAAGCCCAGAGAAATGGAAACCTAAAACGAGTGAGCGTGTTTCTCTTTGCTGGTAACGGTTGCTGTGATGCTGACTCAGTTCAGAGCCCATCCCAGCCTCTTTATGTTGATATCGGCTTTATCACTCCTGCTAAACGCTCCCAAGTTCATACATTCCTCCGCAGCTGCGCCCGCTCCACGCCCGCATTCTCTTTCTGTCTTTGTGACCGAGCTGCTTTGTTGGAAAGAATAAACTTAGACTTTGGTTTGAAAAGATGAATCAAACCTGCAACAATGAGGATTTGCTTTCAGGCCACGATTGTCCTGCTGCAAACATAACAAACAAAAAAAGTGGGACATTGGAGCCGCTGCCAAACCAACACACGCAATAAAAGTACAAATAATAGCAAAGTTATTACCAGGAAAGAAAAACAGTGGGAAAAAGAAGCACGAACATTTTTCAAAAACCCTCAATAGTCTTAAAAATAACACGAAGAATTGATTTAGGTGTAAAAAGAAGAGTACCATGGGACACAAGTGGAAACAGCTTCATATCATGTGAACTGTCAGTGTCACTGGCAGCTATAGAAACAGTGAAAACATGGAGCATATATAATTACAGGCACAACAGTGTGTTTGTATAGAAAACCACGTTTTGTATTCTGTAGCTTTTTATATCAATAATTATATAATTAAATGGCTGCTGAGTAGGTGAGACATTAATTCTCCAACAGTAAGGAGGGAAAATACATGTATGAAATGTTTAAAGTGTATTTATGCACTGGAACTGCACCTCAGCAGCCACTTCATTAGGTACACCTGGAAACGTTCCTGGAAACCAGATTTTGGTCCATGTCGATGTGACATCATCGTACAGCTTCCTCCACATCTCAAAGGCGCTCAGTGGGACTGAGATCTGTGACTGTGGACCTCATCTGGGCACCGTGAATTCATCGTCATGTTCAAGAAACCAGTTTGAGACGATCTGAGCTGTGTGACACGAGCAGCCAATCAGAAGATGGTGAATGTGGTCATAAAGGTTTGGACACGGTCAGTGACAAGACTCGGGTCGGCATGGAGTTGAAACGATGCTCGGTTGGTACCAAGGGGCCCAAAGTGTGCCCAGAAAATATCCCCCAGTCCATCACACCACCGGCAGCGTGAACCGTTAATACGGCAGGGCGGATCCATGCGTTCATGCTGTTTACACCCAGTTCTGATCCTACGGACTCGGTAGATCAGTGTTTTTGTTTTTGGTGAGTGTTTGTGAGCTGTAGCTTCTGTTTCCTGTTCTTAGCTGACAGAAGGGGCCCCCGGTGTGGGCTGCTGAAGCCCATCTGCTTCGAGCTTCGACGTGTGGACGCTGGAGAGACTGTTGCTTTTATCAGCTGAGAGGTGTCCATTCTCATGGACCTCTGGCGGTGTCTCCCAGCTGCTCACTGCTGTTTTCTCGCTTTTGGACCGTTCTCTGTGAACTTGGAGATGGTGGTGTGGCAACATCCCAGCACATCTCCTTTTTCTGAAATGCTCAGACCAAAGTCACTTAAATCACTTCAGCCTGGCTTGAGCATGTCCAGATGTGTGAACGCACTGAGTTGGAGCCATGTGATTGGCTGATTAGATATTTGGATGAGCCTAACTGGTGTACCTAATGCAATGGCAAGTGAGGGTACATCCTGTCGCAAAAAATGACAAAAGATAAAGAATAAGAAGAGAAATAAAAGGTAATCTAGCCTAACGATAGTCACAACATCAACTTAGGAATTAAAACTAATGTGAAATGATTTTGATTTGTAAGAGGAAACAAAGCCAAAGTAATACTGGTCAAATAGGAACGTAAATATGGAAGATTTTTCTAAAGATTGCAAAATGTGACAGACTGGAAGGAATGGAAATCAGATACATGTAAAATTTGTGTTATAATTGTGACAACATAATAAAAATATGATAACAAAAGTAAAATATAAATGCGCCTAAATCCACCGATCAGTGCAACTGCGTTTCTGATTTTTCTGTTTTGTTTCCCTTTAAATAAAATTGTATTTTCTGCTTTTTGTTGAGACCTTTAAAAAAACAGCAAAGCAACAACAACAGTTTTTGTTCAGAGAATAAATTAATGTTCATGACATTAAAACAGTAATTATGACAGATGTTTGTAAAAAAGACTGAGAGATACAAAGTAAACGTGTTGCGTTGGTCTGATCCTCGATGAGTGGGCGTCTAGCTCGGCCGCTCGGTCTGCTCCTGGAAAAGACGAACGACGGGATGAGCATCGAGATTATTTAAGCAGCACTCGTTCCTCACTTATTCACCAATAACACAACAACTGTGGGCGGAAGCAGTGAATATTATCTTAGTTATTGATTTTGGAAAGTGACAATAAGTGTCATAAATCCTGCACCGTCATCGGGGTCATAAAGAGGGAAAAGGTGGAGAATGTAAACTGTGACCGGCAGGAATGATTTACAGACGTATGAAAAGGCGTCACTTTACCCAGCGCTGATAACAAAAGCTAAAGTATTTTAGTGGCTGGGTTTTTAAAATATTTACTAAAACCAATATTCACTCAGCCCTTGTTTGTCCAACTCCTTTCAGTCATAGTCACTTTATTAAATTATGGGAAGGTTCGACCTGGATTTTTTACATTTCCAGTTTAAACTTCAGTTGACTGTGACTATCCCAGTCCACAATCTGCAGTTTCTCTAACGTCCACTAGAGGTGCCAGCAGTGAGTCAGTCTGTTTAGTGCGTGATACAAAATGTATGGAAGCCCGTTTCCGCCACTAAATAAAAACAAAAAAGCTAGTATCCATAACTCGACATTTCGAGAAATATAACTCAAAATTTCGAGTTAGCTCTGCCAATCAAAAATATACGTGAATGAGGTCGCTTTCTTGTTACCCGGAAGCATATGGCGCAGAGGAGCGCGCACTCAAAAACGGATCCCAACAAATTGGCGCTTTGGCGAGTACGTTTGCTGATAGTAACACCATGTGATTCAGCTAATAACACGGGGATTTCATCATTTGAAGCCAGGCTGAAAACACTCAGCAATCTGTGCATTCACGACTGGATGTATTACCGGTAGCTTAGCTGTAGCATTTGTAGCTGAGGGCTTCAGCTTCCGGGTAACAAGGAAATGACGTCATTCACGTAGATTACTGATTAGCAGCGCTAACTCGAAATTTCGAGTTGCTTTTCTCAAAATTTTGAGTTAATAAATCGAAATTTTGAGTTAATATGTCGAAATTTCGAGAAAGTAACTCGAAATTTTGAGTTATGGATCCTTTTTTTTAGTGGCGGAAACGGGCTTCCATAAAAATGTCTCTATCGCTAATATCCTAAACCTAACATCTGTCCAGCAGCTCGAGAAGACGTTTACAGGTTAACATAGCCTGCGTAGCACGAGCCGATAACTCCACCTTCTCTCTCTGATGGACGGGCCGATCGATGATGTCACATGTGTGTCCGCTGTCTCAGGTCATTGTGTGCTAAATAAGGTCTGTAGTTAACAGGTTAGAGACCTTTAGATACCAGGACCTAAAGTTGGAACATGCGACGTGTCCCTGAGGTGTGATTGTTACGGAGTACAGCATGGTGAGAATCCCCACTAAGCTTTTGGGCTGGCATTACTTTAGACTTTTTTTGTATTAATTGCATGCTTTGGCGTTTCTTTGTGTTTGGTGTGAGGTGTGGGCCACACCCACGTGGGAGTGCAGACTCTACTCTAGTCCAGCTGCCAGCTGTTTGGAGTTGAGTACAGGGAGCAGCTGATTGGGGAGGACTGGAGCCCTTCTCTATGAAGGGGAGAGGAAACAGGAAGTGGGGGTTGTTGTTGTCTTTTAGTAGGACACTGGTGCAGCAGGGAAGCCTCGAAGATTCCAGGATGAAGTTTGCACATTTTAATGGAAACGATCCCTGAAAGAACCCTGACCGCGGTGGCTTTGGGCCTTGGGCCTTGGATTCCTGGCCAGAGTTGTGTCTTCAGCCAGTAGTTTGACCAGGAGAAAGAAAAAATAAATCTTGCGTACCCCATTGCAGTGTGCGTGTGGTGGTTCCTTACTGGTCAATGTTAGAGCTACTACTTCCTCGTATGGAGGCCATTTTGGGCCTTACGTAACATGATGACAGATGTTGATGTATGGTGATGAAATGTGTTCATTCATGTGTTTAATGTCACTGAACGTGGAGGAACTTGTACACAGATTATTTTCTGCATGAGCCTGTCGGGTCTTTGCTCAGGGATCCAGGATGATGCTAACTTCTGAGCTGGCCTACGAAAAACCAGTGACAAATATCCAATGTGAGGACACAGTGTGACATGTCCTCACGAGCATCAGGGGCGAACAGGCGGGTGGCCTCTGAGGACTTCCGAGAGGTTACTGTGGCCCTCTTTGTGAGCACATGATTAATTTTACGTGAACCCTTCAAATATTTGTACGTTTGGACTTACGTATTGTCTCCCATTGGTGGCTTCAAAGCGCCCGTGAGTGGTGTAGAGAGGGATGTCGTCTCTGCTGTTCAGGTGGTCGTAGGGACTGAAGCCTTGGGAGCGCCCCCTGTAGCAGCAGCACCACACCAGCTGGAGAGACAAAACAATTAGCCTGACTCAGTCTGAATGTTTAAAATCCACAGTGATGATGAAAGGAGGAAGCTTATTAAACACGACATATGTTTGCTGCGTGAAAATATACATGGCCATCAGACAGAAACTTAGACTGTCTGCTGAGGGCGCTCGTGCCAATCATGTGCTCCAATCAGTGTTTGTTATTGTTGTTGCCACATAAATGCACAGAATCTGAAGTTTTCCTCAGTAATAAAGAAGCATTTCTGCTGCCACTATGGGGAGTGGCTGTTTCAGTCTCAGATTTGTGTGAATTCAGTGAACTCTGAGTCAGTATTTTATCCCCTAATGGAAAACGCTCTGACTTTGGTCCAGCTCCGGGGCAAACGCTAAATGCCGGTGTCGCGTTTCACTGCTGATCATTGCTCTGGCAGCGAAGAATAAAAGTCCTGTAGTCCTCGTCCATGAGTCAGAAGTGTGGTGTTTCTTATAATCGCTCAAACCTCGGGGGCATTTGCCTTTTTTCTTTTCTTTCTTTTTTCTGCTGCCTCAGATTTCTCAGTCAGCAAAACAATCAGGATGTAAAGCTAAAATGTAAAGTTGGTGCTGATAAAAATCTACAGGGTGAGCAATGATTGAATTAAGCAGCAAGTCCTGAAGAACATGCAGGACTCAAATAACGAGCACGTTACTCTGGAGGAAGAATGTGCTGAGACCGCAGCAGGCTGCAGATGTCACCCGCACCTTTCAGACACGCTTTGATTACTGGGATGAAAGCTCAGCAAATTTGTGTTGATTTCTTTGTGGTTAAAAAAAGGCAACCCTGAGCTGACTGCAGTAACTCTGAAGACAAAGAGGATATTTAAAACTAGACGGAAAGAAAGCGGAGAAGTCCAAAGACCTGCTAGAAGCATGTAAGGTAATAACTGGTTTGGTCTCGGGCCCGAGGATCTGATACACTGCACAGATTGTTCAATTTGTGCTCTAATTACAACAATGTCACCATGTTGCCCAGCAACCACCGACCAACAGGATAACATTACATTTATTTAGCAATTCTTCAGATAGAAAACATTAGAGAAACATTTTATTTGAATTTCGTAACATTAACGTCTAATTTAACTTTAATGTTATGATATATGACATTTTAATGCTGGCATGTTGCCTGGCAACCACCTAACAATGAACTATAATGGCATTTATGATGGTAAATGTGACAGTGGCAGTAGATCAAATGGAAATAATAAGTCGGGTGTCATGGATACACGAAACGTCCAGATTCTGTCTGAAAAGACGAGATGCAAACTTTACTGCTGATCGATTTCTGTTAGAGTGTAAAAAATATTATTTCAACAATACTTAAAGTTTGTACAGGCCGACGTCTTGGAGCAGCCACTGTGAGGCAGCAGTGTTGTGACCGTGGGTACCCTTTGTGAAAAGTTGGGTTGTGATTGCCGCCATTTCCCAACTCTGTGGTTCTCATGACCATTGATCAGTGGTCATGAGGATTTTCATATTAATGATCAAGGAACTGACCTCCCAGCACATTGTTCATGCAGGGCTGCCAGTTTCAGTCATTGTGCAAATGTACAGTTTATAATATTGGGGAAGGAGTCGCCTGGATGAGTGACGAAAGGTTTCTCCCACTGAAAACGTCCAGGTGAACAGAGTCAACCTTTTGGGCTTGTGTTGTGTTTGGGATTGCAGGACCAAAGTGCACCTCTGTAAAGGAAACACTTGATTCGTAGTTTACGAAAATAAATGTTGAACGACTGAATTGACTGAATTCAAATTGTGATGATGCCCTGACCTAATGAGGCCAGAAACATGATGCGGAGGATGCTTCGGGTGTGTCTGTGAGATGCAGCTTTGATAAAATGCTGCTATTTGAAACCCTGGCAGTGGCAACGCAGCGGTTACCGAATGTGGCGCAGTCCCTGAACGCACCGCGAACCAGAGGCAGTGTGTTGGTCTCCATATTTGCTGAGATGGATTGTGGGGTGTCTATAAAGATGTGATTTGACTTCCTGGAGTGAAGGTGAAATGTGTGCACTCACCAGTCCGATCAGCAGCAGGAGCAGCAGCAGCAGAACCACAGCCGCCAGGACCAGCAGAGCTATGCCCCACCCAGGAACCCCCGCACTGCTGCCGGCTGCAGACGCCGCTGTGCTCTGGGTCGTACTCGTGGACGTGCTCGGAGTTGTGGTCGACTGGTTTGTGGCCGTTCCGTTGCTCTCTGTGGAAGGGGGGGATGTCGTGGAGGAATTGGTGTTGGTGCCGTTACCGGGCGAAGCGGTTGTAGAGGTTGTGTTGTTTGCTGAAGAGCTGTTGTGCGGGGTCGTGACATTCAGAGAGGCGGTTGTCGGGTTCGTCGTCACTGCGGTGGTGTTGGTGGCACTGGGAACAGATGTACTGGTGGTGTTGGTGGCGCTGGGAACAGATGTACTGGTGGTGTTGGTGGCGCTGGGAACAGATGGACTGGTGGTGTTGAGTCCAGCAGATGTTGTTGCGTTGTTAGAAGAGGTGCTGAGGGTTGGTGTTGTGTTGTTTGAGTCTGTTCCAGAGGCCACTAATGGAACAAGAGCAGTTTTAAATAAACTCAGTCAATCTTATGATGACTGTGACCGAGGCAGGAATCAAAGGTATCGATGTGGGAGTTTAATGAGGCTGCAAAGTGCCGTGTATGCTACTCCACTGCCTTCATTTCACTCTGCTCACCTCACCTGTGAGCTCAGTAAACAATCACTAGTTTTAATGAATAAAACAACATGAAATCATGCTGCAATTATAGGGAAAACGTGATCATGGAGGATGATGAACTTTAGAAGTTTTAGATAGATCTTCCCACAAGGTAAAGCGAAAAATATCTGTCTCACCGACTGTTGCAAAATAACATCCTGTGTTGCTTCCGTCAGATCACTTCTTTCACACTAACAGCTGTTAAACACCAAATAAAACAGAGATCGAGTCTGTAGCATCTTTCCTCCTGACGAGGCTTCACCACCACACGTGAAGCCTCCCAAAATATCTGATGCATCTCTCACATGCTGAGGTTTGCTGATTTTTGAGGTTAAAATACTAACGATGAAGTAAATGATGAAGACAACAGACCATAGAAAGGCGCTCTGTGCTGCACTGAAACATGAGCAAGGTGAATCTCAGGGTTCGAGGCTGAGACTCACACACAAAAGAAAACCTTAGAAATCTGAATGTAACTATTTCTGGACAGTTTATCAATCAGCAGGTTAATAAATGATGGAAACAATCAGACCGAGTGAGCTCAGCTGCAGACCGTCGCTAAACTAAAGGACTATTCTTTCTCTTTTATATCTTTGACAGCTTTAGTTTCCATTGTTTAACATGTTTGTGTTCCTCTGATGCTCGATTTCTATTTTGTTTCGAGTCTGAGACGGAACAGAAAAGAGTAAAACAGAAGATCTAAAAAGGTGTAGTTTAGGTGTAGTTTTCCAACCTGAGGCGGTGAGGCTGAGAGCCAAGCAGAGCGCGAGCAGTTTCTCCATCTTTCTGCAGGAAATCCGAAAGTTTGTGACAAAGATCTCAGTGTGAGCGGCCGCCGGAGTCTGTTTCCATCCAGAGAAAGACTCCTTTATACACCCGCCTCACCTGCACACAGGTGGGGGAGAGAGAGGGGGGAGGGGCTGCGTTCCTCCGCCTCCCAACATGCCTTTGGGTTTCAGCAACAGCAGAGCTCCACTCTGTGGTCGCAGCTCAGTTTCCTGTTTCATTCTTATTTGTCTGTTTGTGCAGCTGTTTAAACCCGAGAGATAAAAACAAACCCAACGAGGAATCTCTGATCCGAGTGTGCCGACACGGAGCGCTGCAGCTTTAGGGATGGATCCATAACATCGTAGATCAATATGGAAATAATCGCACACTCACCAGCGTCAGCAGCCCGTTAAGTGTAGATTGTACAGAAGTGTGTTTGTGCCACACAGTTTTTCAGATTTGTGTCAAAGCATGCGGAAAAACTCTTCTGTTTATCTTTCAACTCATCTTTGTTTACTTTCTATGAATTTTTACCTTCTGATTAAAACAGTCGGTTTAGGAGAAACTGTCACTCGACACAGACTGAAGGTTGCCAGGTTTCACCGGCTGGCTGAGTCGATGCTTCGGGCATGCGTGGCCGCACTGAGCGGGGTGTTCCCCTCACAGACGGGAGGTTAGCTGGACGAAGAGCAGCCGAGTCGTCTGTTTGCATTTATACATCACAAACTGTTCAATAAAGGACATTTTCCAGTTTCACTGAAGTTAACAAACGTTGGAACATTGTTGCTGTTTTGTGTGTAGCTGCGATTGATGCATCGCACAAAACTGGTACATTTATGAGGACGTGTTTGTTTTTTTAGTCAAGGAGCAATTTCACTTCACTTTTCAAGCTTAAGGTGGAAGACAACATTTCAGTGCTTCGAACAATAACTCAGAAGAAATGTTGACATTCAAACGTGTTTCCATTTTTCCACCGTAAGAAAAACGAGTGGACATTAATGCTTCAGCTACCTGTGAGTCCATCGATGAAGTGTGTGTGTGTGTGTGAGCTGAGGTGTGTGCCGTGCTTGGATGAAATGTTTAATGCTGCAGAAAGCAGACATGATGGTGTCACAGCTCTGCAACAACATTTTGCAGCTGCGTGGGATCTTTTTGGTAAATTTGGTGTTTTTTAGGGCGCCGAATCCAAAGAATCTCCATGTCCCTCCATCACGTACAGGGTTTTCTGCAAACGTGAAGAGTTTCCATTTAATAAAGCACAACAGCAATGAAAAAAATCTTTGTTTCTGAACACAGATTTCAGTTTAAAAAGGGAAACTGTACGCTTAATTAAACTAGAAACCTGCGAGAAATCCTGACGAGGATTTTAAAAATATTTTTCTGGTTTCAGGGAGTAAAAATCTGTAAGAAACACTCAAGAAAATCATGTGCAGTTTGGTTGCAGACCTGCGGCTAACAGCGTCGGGTCAGATGCTTACCGTTTCATTCCCCCAGGAATATTTTCCCTGCCTACAAAGAAAACAAGCTTTTTATTTTTAGATTTTTTAAATATTAGTGTCATTTAGTTAGTATAACCAATAAGTCTCATGAAAAATAAAGTTACTAAAGCTTTGAGGTAAATGTGGTGCAGTGCGCCCGTGTTCCTCTTTAGACTTGCTTCTGTATCTGTAACTACTAGTTTAATACTGTAACTAGTATTACAGTATTAAACTAAATCAGTACAAACTGAAAGCTGATTTAACTGTAGACTGTATATTAAAGATGGCTGTGGCCACCGTCAAGTCAGGATTTAATTTGTGAAACCCCACAGTGAAGTCTTAAAATGTCTACATGCATCATCACGCGCGCAGCTTCACTCCAAACGAGACCACGAGGTGCAAAATAACATTCATGCAGTTTTAGTAACACTGAGGGCGTAAAGACAGCAGCAAAGCGTCAACTGAGGTCAAAGGTTGGTGAGAAATGCAGTCGTTTTCACAGATTCACAATCAAACATCTTTAAACAACCAGAGGAGTCGCCCCCTGCTGGCTGTGAGAAAGAATGCAGGTCGTTCCCTTTTTGACATACTGCCTGAAAATTGTGACGCAGTCACAAAATCTTTGTTCTTTGAAACAAAGCTGCACTAAGTGTCCATGTCTCATGTTGCTGCCTGATTCAGGTGAGGTGAACAGGGTGGAGCCGCAGAGCAGCTGACTGTGATTGGCTGATTATCCACAGGTAAACACAGCACACACTTGTCTTACACAGGAAGTCATTGGCCTCACAGGGGTGCGCAACGAAGCAGACGAATGAGTTATGATGTGCTCAAATATGCTAGAACATAAACATATGCTAATATCTGCAGGGGATAAATGACTTATTTATGGGTTTTTCTGCATTAATCTCTGGCACCCGTTCCACAGATGTCTGACATGATTGGACTTTCATGCTACTTTAGCCATGCAAGCCCCTTTTTACCGGAGGCAGAAAGCCTGAGTTAACAAACCTCACACTGAACAAAGCTGGATGACTGAACTCAACTCAACACTGAACCCTGATCAAACGAGAAGCACAGCTGAGAGTTTGAGATGCTTTTTATTAATGATTATGAGCAAAACTGATCAACAGCAACCATCTGAATCAAAGTGAATTATGGGAGATGAAACTGTGAAGTCCCCTTAGTGGGTGATGATGTCATTAGTTTAGCTGTAGGCATCTTTCTCAGTCTGGGGTTGGCTGGATGGAGCAGCCACTGGGGGTTCAGGGGTCAGTGCAGGCTGAACAGGCTCCGCCCCCGATGCACCTGGAAACCAAAGGAAAAAGAAAAGTCAGAAAGATGGTTTCCCTTACTCTCTGCTGCGTCACTGCTCTGAGCTGTGAGTCAAAGTTTACAATGATAATCCGATAAACTCTGTAAAGGTGAAGAAAAGTAGATTTAACAGGAAACAGGAAGATTTGAATCGAACAGATCGCTGAACGAGGCGAAAGGACCTCAGGTGAGACAGCAGAGGAGCAAACTGAGGGCACAGGTGAAACCAGTAGAAACCAGTAGAAATCTCTGTCACCTGTCAGACTCGTCAGTTTGGGTGCCAGTTGGGTCCAGAAGGAGCAGGAGCTCTGACTCAAACCCCGCTGATGATGGAGGTTAGTGCTTAGCTCCAGGTAGGTGGGCGGAGCCTCTGAGGACAGCACTGGCTGCCAGCGGGGCAGAACTGACTCCGCCCACGATCGGGATGGGTTTGGGTTCCTGAGAGCAAAAAAAAAAAATGAATAAATCGGCTCCAGACGCAGGACTCGGAGGTTCGAGCGTTAGCCTCACCCGCTCCGTATGAAGCTGGAGACGTAGGTCATCATGGCAAGAGAGAGGCGCCGATCAGAGGAGGCGAAGCGCTGAGAGCTCATTGGATGATGAGGTGTCCCGAAGGCGAGCTGAACATCCAGAGGAAGGTACACGTCGGCCCTGCAGACACACACAGGAGAGCCTTTTACACCCAACAGCCCCTCTGATGCAGACAGTGTAGGTCACCATCATAACGCTGGGTGAGGTCTGCTGTGAGGAACGGATGGTCCAGGAAGTGACATCCAGGGTTTATCTGTACAACTCCGCCCTCCTTTCAAGTATGTTCTGTGTTAGAGGCGACGGAGGAACATTGATGTTTAGCGTTGAGGTAGAAATGCGCACCTGTCGTGAGCGCTGGAGGCCGGTTGGTGGTACAGGAAGACGCTAGCTCTGTTCTCCGCCCAGTGCCTCGCCATCTGGAGCGTGGGACAGATGATGAACAGGTCTCTGCAAAGCAAACACATGAAAGCGTTCACCAGAAACACGACAACAGTGTGTGTGTGTGTGTGTGTGTGCGTGCGTGCGTGTGTGCGTGTCGGTTCTGACCTGGTGGCGTTGTTGAGCGCTCTGGAGAACAGGTTGTATCCAGCAGCTGAGGGACTGTGATCCAGCGAGTAGAACCACGCCGCCGCCTCCTTCAGCAGCTCATTTCCCGTGGCTCCGCCCAGCGAGCGGCTCAGAGCCTCGTAAAACGCCGTCTTGCTGTCAGCTCTGCCCTGCAGAGACTCAAAGTCCTGATGAAAATTATGCCGCCGTTACTTTCTTAAACTGAACCTCTTGAGTAGATTTACAGGTAGTTTAAGCGTGACCTCTGACCTTTATCTTGCGAGCACGGCTGATCAGACCATCGTGCTCTGATGTTCCCAGCAGCAGGTCCACTCTGTGGAAGGACGACCGAGAGACGGACTGACGGACCGGAGACCAGGACTGAAACGGCCCGCTGACCGCCAACAGCTGCGGGGCGAACACAGCGCAGGTGAGACACGTGACACGAGGACTTGCACCAGCGCAAACTGTCCGGGACGTCTACCTTTGTCTGAGCGGCGTTGAGCGTGTGGACAGATGACGCTCTGAGGCAGGCCGCGAGGTCAGAGGTCACACAGCCGAGCTCCTTGGCCAGATCGAGGGCCTGACGTCTGGAGGTGGACGGAGTCTGAACCAGTGATGGAGAAAACGCTGACCCGCCCTGCAGGAGGAGATAAAAGCGATGAAGAACTTTGAGGTTGGCTCGTGGTCATCGTTCCTCTTCAGAGCATCTGCTCCACTGCTGATAAAACAACTGTTAGTCTCCGCCTGCTGTCTGGAGGAAGGAAGGACGACTCGAGGTCTCACCATCAGCATCATCCTCTGGAACAGAGGACGAGACGAAGACAGGAGGTGAAGGCTGGTGATGTCAGCACCACCACGCTCCGCCCCCACCGTCACTCTGCTGTTGTCTCCGCCCATCAGCCAGATGTGGTCTTTGACCCAGCGCAGCGCTGCCTCCTGGTCCGAGAGGCCGTAGTTACCATGGAGACCAGACTCACCTGGAGAAAGGGGTGGACAGGAGGCCAGGTGAGTCATTTAGCGTGTACGTTTTTCTCTCTTTCTTTGTTTTTAAGTCACCTGTGCTCAGGAATCCCAGCGCCGCCGTCCGGTAACTCGCTGTTACCACGACGATATTACCCATAGCAGCGAGGATGGAGCCATCCAACAGTCCTGGGTTCTCATTGGCTGAAGGGTTGAAGAAGAAAACCAGGACTGGAACACGCCCCCTCTGGTTTAACAGCAAACAACAGAAAAAATGTGATCAAAGAAAATTAAACATGAATAAATGAAATAACGAGTGCGCTGAGTTTTCACCAGGTCAGCAGGAGTGAAGATGTTGAGGTAGAGACAGTCCTCACTGGAGGCTGCAGAGGCTACGTCACCAGGCTGGATGCAGCTGGGGCTGACGGGTGAAGAGATAAAGATGATCATTGATCGGGTTAATTCATATCTGGAATCTGCCGATGGACAATGCCACTTCCTGTACAGGTGAGGCCGCTGTTTTTCACTATATCCTGGTTGTGGGTGTCTTGGGTGACCACGTGCTGTAGGACAGGCGTTTGTGGTCACACGGGTAGTTACCGTGGTTTGGTGGCGTCCCAGGTTCCCATCCACTCAGCCGGCTGAGCTGCTTCAAAGCGGAGCGATCCTATTGGAGGACGAGCGTACGGGACTCCGAGGAACTGAACGACTGTCCTCCTGTCTGATGCCAGTGCTGTTTCCACGGCGACGCCTTGCAGCACCCCCTGGCCCGGGATAGAAACGGACGTCTGTGACAGCTCTGAGAAAACACCGCGTCTCAGGTACACCTGGGGGGCGGGCTCTCTCACGACCAGTCGACAGGAAGACGAGGCGGGGGATTCAGGGGCGGAGCTTAGGCCACAGACTATTGTGTCAGGGTACAGAACGCAGCGCGTGGCGGACTCCACCTCACTGAGTGACACAGCTGCACAAGACTCCGCCTCCTGGCAGGCTGATGGGAAGCAGAGCAGAGTCAGGATCTGACAGTGAGGTACACCAAAGAGTAGTTAAAAACCCCCACATATGGTTACCATGGAGACACCAGTCCCTGGTCATATCTCTGTCATCGGCGACATCACGGCTCACGTGGATGACATCATAGGTAGAGAGAGACGGGTCGACGAGGACTGAAGAGTCGGCGAGGAGACTCCAGTCGTCCAGCGAAACTGTGAAAAATACTCAGGGGTGAGCGATAAAAGAAGTAATGGCAGTACTTTAAGTACTTTTGACAGTATTACTGCGAGTATCTGCATGTGGGTGGAGTCTTACTGTTGGTTTTGGTCGGTGGCAGGCTGAACGGAGGACAGAGAGCAGGAGACGGACTCCACTGATTCACTGCAAAGCAGAACACAGCCTTTATTCACACAGAGCTTCGCCTCCTTCAGCCTCATGTTCAGATAAACTGAAGGCCTGCTGCCTTAAAGTGTGTGTGTGTGTGTGTGTGTGTGTGTGTGTGTGTGTGTTTTCAGTACCGGGTTTCTGGTACCAGCCAAAGGGGTCCGGTGTGGTCTTCACTGCTGATGGTCTGCAGTCCTGAGTCCTCCAGGTCGTCACGTCGTCTTCGCTGCAGGTCTGAACCCCGAGACTAATCAGAGCTAAACACACCACATCAGAGCCTCCTGCACACACACACACACACACACACACACACACACACACACACACACACACACACACACACACACACACACACACACACACACACACACACACACCAGCGTTGATGTCCCTCATTTTGCCTGCTCTTTGCCGACGTTGTGCACAGAGTGGGTCTGACTGGTCTGACTCCACTGAGGTGAATAATTTACTGGATGCTCATCGTGTTATATTCAGTTTACTGAGGTCACAGACGGCTTAAGCTGTAAGTCATGTTGCAACCAGAAGAGTTACCGTTATAAAGTATGAAGATTAAAAAACAACGCTCATACAGCTTTATGGATACCTCTGGATTTGGTGTCACCGACAAAGCCGACGCCACGGCAGCAGGGATCCTCGTCGCAACGGCGCTCGCACTCCGTGAACCTGCAGCAGATCCAACACACTGAGGTTTTACTATTTAAAGTATTTTCTGAAACCTTTCAACACGAGACCAAACACATTTTGTTGTGTGTGTGTGTGTGTGTGTGTGTGTGTGGGTTACCCCTCAGACAGCGGTGTGTTTTCTCCCAGGCTGACTCGGCTGCGTACAGAGTAAGAAACCATCTTCTTGAAGGAAACCCTCTCATAGAAGCTCTTCACTGGTCCAGACAGAGCGACTAAATGCACACACACACACACACACACACACACACACACACACACACACACACACACACACACACACACACACACACACACACACACACACAGTGTTTAAAAACAGCAGGAGGAGCTATGAAGTCATGACAGTGACTCTCTGAGCTCCCCTCTTTACCCTTCTTGCTGTAGGTGTTGTTGGGCGCTCTGTCCAGCAGGGGGCTGCAGGGTCGTCTCAGAGGTTTATCGTAAGCTCCACAAACTCTGCTGTCCGGATACAACGAGCAGCTGAAGAAACCTGCCGAGTCAGCATCTCTGAGGTCAGCAACCGAGCACTGCGGCTCCTCGTCACAACCTGAAACCACACAGCGTCTCAGGACTGATGGAGGAAACCGCCGACGTGATGCCAGCGTGACCTGAAAGACTGAGGCAGCTGTCCCGACACAGGCACTAACCCGTCCGAACATTTTTCAGGGGTTCCAGCGTATAAACAGCATGGCTAATGACCTCCACATGCAGAGAACTGAAGCTGCTACATTATTGGTCAATTGGACTTTTACAACAAGCAGAACCCAGAAAACCAGAATCTCCATTTTTGTATTCAGGACGAGAAGACAGCTTCACATACGCGTGAGACACCAGAGCTGTGCCTGCTGGGAGTTGTAGTTGTTCTTGTTGAGCCAGAAGGAGAGAGCGGGGAGCTTCCTCTGAGGATCCACGAGAACGTCGTCCTCAGACAGAGACGCAAACTTCAGCTGAACTGAAGCTGCAACACAAACAGAGCCCATAAAAGCATCGGTGACACGTCGCCAACCATCCAACAGAAACTTCAGACTTTTGCTCTGTTTGTACAAACCGTCCAGAGGAGGGCTGAGCTCAGCTGCAGCACACGAAGAAGAACCAGAACCGCCGTCGGCCGAAGCTGCATCACAACAACAAACAAGCAGAACTGAGACAAACAGTGTCGTCAGCGAGTGACTTAAATGAATTATTTTAGCACATTTTTGAGTCTTTCTGAGAGAATAACAGTAAGTGACAGTCGCCTCAGTTTTATTTTGAAACTTGAGTTGTCCCTTCCTGTCTCATGGTTTCATTACTGGATAGCTCTTTGTGGTGGTCCTTTTTGATCTGAGAACTGATAATCATTTCTAATATCTGGTCTACCTGTTCCATAGGGGGCGCTCTTGAGCTTGTTTAAGTTTATTCAGCCATCACTGCTGTTTCAGTATAAATACATATGTATATACATAGTGGGCACTTTTCACAGCTTCACTGTTTCACAGATTTTTTTTGGTGCAATTTTGCACGTTTTTTTTTTTTTTCACAGCACATTGTGTTTTGCGTCCTGATTGGCTGTAGACCATTTTCAATCAGTCTCGTGCCGTGTCTCCTGTACAGTACAGAATCCACCCAGCTTGTCAAATTTACATAAATCTTCGCTAGCAGAAGACGACAAACACAACAGTGTCGACGTCAAAGGATTATAAGGCGCGTTAAGTGAAACCAAACAGTCACGTAAGTCAAACTTTGCTCAACTCGTTCAGTACTGCCAGTCTGGTCTTTTTTTCTTGCAGGTGTAAATAATTATTCTGGTGTAATTGTAGCCAGTTTCTCCCACAGCAGCTCTGCTTCCTCAGAGAGGAGCTCGTCCTGCAGCTGGTTTATCGGCAGTCCTGCTCTGGAGATCTGCTGTGGCCTGTGGTTCACCCAGCTCACAGAATGAGGACCGCCTCTCTATCAGACACCCGACAGCAGAGCTGGAGAGACAGCTGATCATAGGTCTCTGTATGCATTTGTCATGAAGTACTAAAATATGTCCTCTAACAGGTACCAGTGTTCAGGTAGATGGCTTGGAAGCTGATGATGGAGGCCTGATAGTCCTTCCTGTTCTTGCTGTCAGCTGGCAGAGCAGAATCAGCTGGAAGGAGGAAACAGGAAGTGCTTTAGTCGCGTGGTTACCTGTTTTATGAGTGACGGATTTTAGCCGTGACTTGATTTTTCTTACTGATGGTGAACTCCTGTCCTCCAAAGTCAAACATGAAGCTGCGCTGCTGCTCGTTGTAGGTAAGCCCCGCCCCGCAAGTGCGTTTGGCCGCTCCCTGACCAATCACATCCCAGTCCCGGTCCCCGCACGTCAGCACTGATGGAGCTCTCAACCAGCCACAGAGTAGGGACCCTGACAGAGAGAAGACGACACGAGGCGCTCTCATTCATCAGCTATCACCTGTCCGTGTCTCCATGGTCTCCATGGTAACATACCTCCCTCCAGGCTGTTCTGGTTGAGGATGAATCCGTCGCAGCAGGTGTCGCGGCTGCAGCCGTCCTGACAGAAACGATGAGCGTCGGAAAGAGAGGTCCGCCTGGAGGAGAACACCTGAGTCCTGAACACACCTGAGACCGCCTTCATCATCCTCATCCTCACAAAACTGTGCTGCTGCTGCGAGGAAAACTCTGCACCTGAAGCACACACACCAGACTGAGCACACAGGTACACACAGCTGCAGCACACCTCACATGGCTCTGATGATAGCAGTACCTTTCTTCCTGATGACCAGCAGATCTGAAGCTCCGCCCCTCACTCTCAGATAGCAGCTTAGCGAATCAAACAGCTCAGCCTGAGCATTACCCAGAAAACCTCTGGACTAAAAAAAATTTGTGTTTATTTATGTAAATCTGTTATTTCTAAGGATGTGTGTTTATGTGTGTGTGCAGGTGTGTGTAGGTGTGTACCTGCTGGGAGGTGTTGCAGTGTGTGTTCAGGCTGTGTGTGCTGTACAGTTCACACTGAGTCTGGCTGTTGAACAGCGCCACATGGTGGCAGGAAGGCTGTGCTGCACACGCTGTGAGAGAAACAGCAGCAGTGTTGATGAGTTTTTACACCACAAACCAAAAATCCTCCAGAGTTACAGGTCAGATCGCTGAGGCTGGATCCAGAGCAGGAAAATAAGAGACACGTGCATTACCCCGGACACAGGCAGGGAGGTCAGAGGTCATCGTCTGCAGCACTTCAGCATCTGCAGCTCCAACAATCAGGTCTGATGTGGGAACAGCTTGAAACCTGCTGAGGACTGCAACACGCAACACACACACACACACACACACACACACACACACACACACACACACACACACACACACACACACACACACTAAAGAGAACGCTCAAAAACAAACTTGTGAACAGCTGCTCTCTGATTGGCTGCTACATCTTCACCTGAGCACTCGTCATCAGTCAGAACCTTGTCACTGCTGCTCCACTCGAGCTCCACCCCCTCGCTGTTGAAGCACCTCCACCTGCCCGCGAGGACATCCGGCTGCGCTGGCAGGAAGTCACCTCGCTGCGAACACCGCAGGCCCCGCCTCTGGCACTCGGTCACACCTGATGCACGCATACACAAACACAAAGTGTTCGACACTCACGCGTCTCTCTATTAAGGTTTGATGGTCAGACTTAAGAGATCTTTAACGAGTTTGTAAAACATGCAGTTTTCAATACTTTTAGAATAAAATGACAGAAATATTTCGAGCCATCTGAGGAAGATAGAATGAAACATGAATATAATAAACACATTAACAGGAAGTGGCTTCATGATGTAGTTTAAACTTTCGCCTAAAACACGAAATCTCCCGGTTTGGTTTCAGTCACGTAATAAATGAATCCTGGTTTAAAAACACTCACATTCCTTGACAGATGATGCTCCAGCAGGTGACGACCCTGTGGGACACCTGTTGCAGAAGTCCTGCCCCTCTTCGTCCTGATAGGTCCCCTGAAGACACAGATGACACACCCCCTCCTGGGAGAAACTGCCAGCAGGACAAACGACTGGAAACAGAGAAACTAGACTGAGTTACGGGACAAACAGACGACTGCAGAGACGGGGGGGCACACCTCTTACCGAGCTCCAGGTGAAGACACACCTGATTTTATTCTGATATAAGCCACAAGGATCAAACGTGGCTCAAACTATGGGCACCAAAGTTTGAGTGAAGGAGATCCCACACTCTGAAACACTCTGCGGTCCAGAGTCTGGATGTCTGAGCTGAACAGAGACTCACCACAGCCCTCGCTGTCGCTGTCCAGATGGTAACCACGGGAACAGCCGAAGCTCGGTGTAGTCACAGAAACCAGTTTGGGCTCTGATGACAACACGGAGCGCAGAATTCCCTGAAGTCCCTCCAGAAGTCTGGACTCATTCAGGAAGACACCTGCAATAATAAAAATAAACTCAAAATGTAATTTTATGAGAAAAAAGTTTTCTAGAATAAAACCAAATTTGTAGCCATTTAAACGATTTCACTCATTGTGCTAAACTTTAGACCCTGTGATGCCATCAAAGGTCGTAACAGGTCAACAGGTCGTTGAATTGAAATTTAAATACTCGATGAGCTAAAAAGTTTCCAGTGGATGTCTCCGTCTTATTTACATGCTTTTATTCTTGGGCTCAACTAGAGCAGCTTTGCATCGTCCTCGATTTGAAATGAGCTGTTTAAGCTCCTCCCAACTGTCTCCTGATTGGCTATTAAATGTAAACGTCAGGGTTGAAAAGAATATGAGTTTGACCTCTGCGCTAAAAAAAACAGTGAAATCATGTGAAAGTACAAAAAAAAATGGGTCACAGTGGTTATGGCCATCTTTTGTATACAGTCTATGGTCTGCTCACCAACGTCATGGAGGTCTGGGAGGTCAGAGGTCGGGAGGTCATAGAGAGCAGCGCTCCATCTCACCATCAACCTCAGCGAGTCGTCACCGTCACACTGCAGAGTCACCGAGGAGTCGTCACATAGCGACACAGCGCGGCCTGATGAGGGAAGCTACACACACACACACACACACACACACACACACACACACACACACACACACACACACACACAATGAGACCTGCATTCTGCATCACCAACACTAGAGAAAATGAATATACAGACTGTAAACAGTCAGTATTAGGAAAAGAAGGCATGGTGCAGGTAAGGTCACCTGTGCAGAACAGAGCCCCCTGCTGGTCACTGTGTTGAACAGCAGAGACTGTAACCAGCTGATCTGAGAGCAGGCCGAGGGCAACACCCAGAGCTGCGTGGAGGACACGGACTGCGGAGGCCGAGAGACTGAACAACAGAATAAAGGTTGATTTTAAAAGGAGCAAAATAGAAAACGGGTTTGCTTAAAAGCAGTGTAGCCCTTCAAGGGGGTCAGAGGTCAGGCGTCTCACTTTGACAGGCTCCGCTCAGCGGCTTCTGGTCTCCATCCCATCTCCGACTCGCAGTCTCACACAGGAAACTGCTGATAGCAAGTGAGTTCTGGTAGCCATGGTAACAAGCAAGGTCACAGCTCTGGCGTCCATCAGCTGGTGGGCGGCACACCAGCGCACCATGGGTAATGATGGGGGCGGGGCACAGAGGACCTGGAGAAGGCATATACCATCAGAGCCAAGCCACTTCTTGTTGATCCTACGGTTACTGTGATAGTAACAATTCACCCAGAGGGCGCTGATGAGCTGCGAGTGAGGTTCATCAACACAAACTGACACAGGAAGGAAATGCACCATCCCGCCACAGAGCTTAGCTAGTTCTTACGGTCACATGATGACGTGCGGCCTGTCTGTCGAGATGTTCTCGTCCCGCCCACTTCTTGTCCATTCTCGGAGACACACCAGCAGGAAGTGACATCACACTGAAGAGGAGCGAAGGAGCCATCAGGGCGACACTGGAGTCCTTGTAGCTGACACCAGCTGGGACCTGAACGCACCACACAGTTTGCAGCGTTAAACAAGACAGTGAATGCATCACTAAGAGGAGTGTGTGTGTGTGTGTGTGTGTGTGTACATGTCAGCTGTCCTGTTGCGTTTGGTGTTGCCGTTTGTATCGTCCCTCCAGTCAGAGGGTTCACACACCAGCCTGCAGCGCCCCCTGTCTGCAGCACCGAGAAACGACCGTCCTGAAACAAAC
The DNA here is from genome assembly GCF_057381845.1 of Rhamphochromis longiceps. NCBI lineage: Eukaryota > Metazoa > Chordata > Actinopteri > Cichliformes > Cichlidae > Rhamphochromis > Rhamphochromis longiceps. Next base: position 38,339,301 of record NC_140567.1, read on the forward strand.
ATGCACACACACACACACACACACACACACACACACACACACACACACACACACACACACACACAGAGTTTAGATGGTTACAGTTAGAGCTTATTTATTTATATAGCACATTTAATCACAACAGGAGCGTTGACCAAAGTGCTGCACAAGAATACAACATACCTAATAAAATAACACCAAATATGAATTAACAAATAACTCTCATGCTGTATTAAAAGCCGGTAAATAAAAATGTGTTTTCAGATAAGAGTAAGAGCCCTCAGATGAAATCCAACTTTATCTAAGTAAAGGCAGTTTGAGCAGCTGAAGGTTGGAAAACACTGAAAGCTACTTTCAGCTGCTCTCCTGCCACAGACGTCAGCTCCGCATCTTTGATTTTGTTTTGACCGGACGCCCTTCCTGACAACACCCCAACGAGGATTTGAGTCTCCGGCTGGAATCCAACCAGAAAGTATTTTTCTTGGTTTGTTTCTCTACAAAAGTCATATTCAGTGGTTTCAGTGGTTTCAGTGGTCTTTACGCCCCACCTGCAGTAGCTCTGTTGTTCTCATCAGAATCTCACAGTTGCTGAGACAGATGTGACAAAGTTTAATCCCTGTCAGCTTGCTGGGAAAAGGGTGTATGCATGTTTGTGGGCTAATACCTGCTCACAGGTTGGGTGGTAAGGTGAGGAGATGGTGATGTCAGAGCCTTTCATCCAACCGGAGAGCAGGGAGCGAGCCTTTGCTCTCTGACAGCGAGTCAAACCTGCAGGGAAACAAACACACAAAGGTTATGATTGCAACAAAGACTGAGGTGGATAAGTGAACTTTGTGTGTGTGTGTGTGTGTGTGTGTGTGTGTGTGTGTGTGTGTGTGTGTGTGTTACATTTGGGCAGGCTGAGCGAGCGGCTGGTCAGAGAATCAGAGATGTACTGTCCGTCTTCATCGACACACCAACACTGACCTGAAAAACACATTTATTCTGTAAAAAAGTGTGTGTGTGTGTGTGTGTGTGTGTGTGTGTGTGTGTGTGTGTGTCAGAGAGACAGACCTGTGCTGTGGTAACACTGCGTGAGCAGCCAGCGTCCGTCGGCGTCACACTGAGGAGTAAACGGCTGGTACGAGCGGCGCTGACGAGGCAGCAGCATCTGAACAGCTGAGCAGGAAGAAGACCAGCGTCAGTGCGACGACACGAAGGCGGGACACGCCTCTTTTTTTATTCAGATAATTAAGGAAAATGTGCTCGAGGAACGTTTTCTCTGTCTTTCAGCTCTTTGTCATTTTGTTCATCTGGATCCTTTGAGGCCTTTTTTAAAATTGTGCTTGTGTGACTCTCGGTGTGACCCGAAACTCTGGCTGATTGTGACCCACACCCAGTTTCACACCTTGGCTCAGGCAATTAGAGGATCATCAGGGGTCCTTTTGTCCCTCTGTGGGGGGAAACTCCCACTAGGTTTAAATCTGGGACTCTCCACCATTTGACCTTAGAACTGAAGAAGCTTCTCGGATGAGAGGTGAAACGTCTTCAAGCAACTTAAAGAAGTCCAGACGCTTTTCTTTGCAAGCTCCTTAGACTTGTGTGACTCTCGTTTAACCCTGGAGAACCAATGGGGTCGGCTCCAGGGTTAAAAACCTGAACATGGTTCAGGTCCAGTTAGAATTTTTCTTTTGTTTTGTTGTTTTAGTGCCTTGAGAACAGTTCCTGGGACTACAGGAAGCACGACCGTAACTACATTTTTATTCCACAATAAAAGTATTTTTATATATTGATTTAAATCCTTTTGAAAGTCTGTGACTCACTGGAGAAAGCAGCCAATCGCAGAGCAGCTCTGGGGCGCCTCAGTAGCGTCTCAGAAACTTGCAGTTCCTCCTCTGATTGGCTGATCTGGAGTTCCTCACGGGTCAGACGCAGACCTTCGGCCAGTAGGAATCCATATCCCAGAGGGATGTGGGAGGAGTTAGAGAGCGAGACGATGCTCTTCACTTCTTGTCTGAAGGTCTCGACCTCGGCCGACGCCTGCGAGCACCGACCTGCAGAGACCACAACAGACTCGTCCAGACGGTGGAGGACAAAAACTGCCAAAATCATAACTCATCAAATAAATGTATGTCACATGACCTAAAAATGACTTTTTATCACTTTAGTGCGACATAAGCTGACATTTACTTTTATTTATCTTTGTTTTCATTTATAGAACATTTATCGTTTATAAATACTTTTGTATTTCTGTATTTTTTCACTGTTTTCTATTTATTTTTTAAAACATTCTTTGTTCTTTTTGCCTGATTTGCAACAAACGTATCGACAGACATGTCCTTCAGTCAGACGACAGCGAGAGAGATGAAGCGCCGAGTTAAAATAACTAACCGCCTGACTGTGAGTCAGGAAATTTAAACAATCCAAGAAAGAAAGAAAGAAAATTCACGTGAAAGACAAAGTTCATTAAGCACAAAAACAATTTGTCACATAAATGAATGAAACAGTTTATGTTTAATGTCCCAAAATTGAGGCTGAACTTTGGGTCTGATTGGACTCAGGCGTCAGGTTCGATCTGACCTGCAGAGGATCGAAGCGTCTCTGCTTTTCTCTCTGGACCTGAAACGAAACAACAGAGCATCCTGTAACTTTGTGAACACAAAGTATAAAATACAAAAAACTCAAAACAAGACAAAACCGGATCTTTACAGAAGAACTACTTATAGTTTAGAACTGCTGCAATCTGAGTTTTTTCAAGGTAAAACTCTTGAAGCACTGCTGGAGGAAAAAGCGAGTCCGTGGTTACAGCGTCCGTGCACAGCAGCTGCTCAGAATTCAATCTGATGATGAGCGAGTGTTTAATGATCGCCTGCTGCTTTTACGCTTCTTCTTGCACTTTAAAAAGATTTATTTTTCTTCCTGTTTTTTTATTCCAACATAAAAAATACAAATATCTCTGAGCTGAAATATTTCTGAGTCTTACAGGTGACAGCGCCCCCTGCTGGCCCGACAGTCATTGTCTTCCCCTCAGTGTCCACGCAGAAGCACCGTGAGCCGACGCACTGCAGCGGCAGGAAGTCTCCATCCCGCGAGCACGCCGGGATGTGGATTTCAGCACTGGCCGCCATGTTCGATCTCACCTCGAGGGCCGCCGCCCGCGCTCTCTCACAGGGGGACGGACAGCGAGGTCGTCGAGTGACGGTCCGAGACCCCTTCACCTCCCGCCCCTGAGGGTCAACACACCAACACTCTGCACCCTGACACTGGACCTCCTGGAAAGCACCGCTCTGTGTGCAGCTGGGAACAAAGATGGCCGCCAGGTCATCGTCATCATCCGTGGAGCAGGAGCGCAGCAGAGGAGTGAGGACCTGGAAAATATCAACATTTTTAAGTGATGATGGAGAAAAACTAGATGCGCACGAGTCACCAGAAGATGATGGGATGAACTGGATCGGCAGGTTAGACGCTGATGTTGTTCCAGCTTCTCTTTAAAAGCAGAACCAGGCAGGATGTTCAGGTGTGTGTCACAAATGCACGGCAGCGTAAAAACGTCACCTGTTCCACGGAGGCAGACTGAGAGCTGCTGAGACCCGTCAGCGTCTGCTGGAGGGTGGAGAGGAAGGCGGGGTCCTCCAGGGCTCTGCTGACAGATTGGACCAGGTCCTGGTTCCTCTGCAGGCGGACAGCGAGGCTCTGAGAGGACGGCGGGTCCAGACTGAGAGCTCCCCGAGATCCCACCGCCCCACTGAAGTTGAAAGCTGCTGCGTTTTTCAGGAACTTCCCTCCGAACAGATTCTCCTGGAAGCGCCGGGGGGAGGAGCGAGTCAGAGCCTGCAGAGCCCCGCCCACAGAGGGGAACAGGCCATGCAGGACTTCGACCAGCTGAGACAGAAAAGAGGTGGGGTCAGAGTCCACTGGGAGGAGGTCCCTGAGAGGCTGGAGGAGGGAGAGACAGGAGGCTGGAGGGCTACCAGAGGAGGCCTGAAAAGGAGGCTCAACGGGACCAGAGAAGAGACGGGACAGAGCCAGACGGCGCTGAGAGCGGCAGTCAGCCAGACCTGAACCTGGAGGAGGAGAAAAGATAAACGAGATAAGGCATCAGGAGCTCTGAAGACAGATGCAGAAACTGAGACAAATGAGAAGAAGTGTAAGAAAAATTTGGACACAGAGCTCAAACACTCACTGCAGGTCAGGGAGTCTCCGTGCTGCCGAGTCCCAGGAAGCTCTCTCCCCGCAGGGTCAACGCACCAGCACTGCCCCCCCTGCTGGCACTGTTTGGAGGCGAAGGCTCCTCCGCTCTCACAGGATGGGATGAATACGCTGTTCGCCTCCATCGCTGCTCGCCGCTCCTCCTCACAGGGAGATGGGCCTGAGACAGAGAGCAGGATGGGTGGAGGTCACATACGTGTTTAGACCAGTGTTATCTGATCCAGCCGTCACCTCCTTCTACACTTTTTAAAACGAGATGATGCACGAACAGCAAACTTTCCATGAAGCCGTTCCATTCTACCTCCAACACTGCCAGTGGAGGAGGAAAGCTCTGATATCGCAGCAAGGTGTTTGTCCAGGTGCAACAATGGCCTGACCTCCACAACAACATGAAACACTCGCCTGACTTACACAGTTGGACACGTCACAGTTAACCTACAATAAAACTACTTTAAACTAAATCACAGTCCAAACCAATCCAGCTAACCCAACCAGCTTTGACCAGGGTCTCCACCGTACAGCAGCCATAACTCAGTTTGAAAAGATTGAACCAGCAGGAGACGTTTTTCTAAATAATTTTACATCTGAAGTGTCCGGTGAGGGCGAGGCGGACTCCCAGCATCCTCCTCTGCAGGACTCGGTAGATGTTGGTTTGAGAGAAGGAGTGACCGGAGCGAAGACCAGAGAACGCCGAGTCGTACACCTCAGACAGGAGGAGCTCCACACCTGGGCAGAAAGAGCACACCTTCATCACAGTCACCGCTGTTATCATCATCATCCTTACGGACCTGATGATTCTGTCTGATGAAGATTTTCTTGATGAATAAATACATTTTGTTAGTTTGTGTGTGTGTACCTGTGTTCTCCAGCTCTCGGCCTCGGCTGTCTGAGCAGAAGCAGTAGGAGGAAACCAGCGGGAAAAACTTCCTGAAGCTGCTGAACGTCTCAAAGGCTTCTGGAAACCTGAAACAACAAACACACTCACAGCACCACTTCCTGTTTTATTTTGAAATCTTTGTTTTGCTGCACAGGGGGCTTTAATTCCACCAGTTGTTCTTTTCACCACCAGTTTTCTGCACCACCCGTCACTCTGCTTTCCCATGTTTTCATGTTTGGCTTTGTTTCCCTCACTGTCCCGTTATGATCTTTTATATGCACTATATGACCTCAGACATGGATTCAAGGGTTTTCTGCTCTCTACTGTCTGACTTGTCTCACACTGTTGGTGTAGACATGAGGACACGACTTCAATAAAACCATCACTGATCCTTTAACCACAGCAGGAAACATTCTTTCAAAAGGATTAATGTTGCTAACAGGAGTTCAGCTCACAAGATCACTTAAAGTTTAATGAAATAAACAAAAGCAGCTGCAGGACCAGCTAAAGCTCTGCCTGCAGGTCGCAGGAGATCCAGTCCAAAAGCATGATGACGTCAGCAGCTGCTGCTTTCAGTTTAAACGCCAACCTTCAACGTTAATTTTGAACTAGTGTCACGTCTTCAAAGCCGCAGCAACAGGACGCTCATTGTTACT
>NC_140567.1:38350000-38467500 GCF_057381845.1 Rhamphochromis longiceps
TCTTCTCTCTAAAAAGCACATGGCAGCATGGATTAAGTTTGCAAAGTTGCACCTGAACAAAGACTTCTGGAACAAACGAGACCAGAGTGGAGATACAACCAAACATCATAGCAGCACAAACACCTCACACCAACCACAGCACGGTGACCGCGTGAGGACGTCTGTCTGCTGAAGCGTGGACTCAACTGGGTCACCAGCAGAACGATGACCCGAGCACAGCAGCAGATCTGCAGCAGAACGGCTGGAAAAGGAAAGAATGGAGCTGCTGCAGTGGTGCAGTCAGAGTGTGGGATGCTGTGGTGGGACCTTCACAGAGCTGTGCATGAATAATCCTGCAAACCTCAGTGAGCTGAAGCAACGCTGTAAAGAAGAGTGGGTCAAAACTCTCCACAGTGATGTGAGAGACCGATAAAGTCCCACAGGAAACTTCAAGTTGCTGCTGCTGCACGAGGCTCTACGAGCTCTGTCCACATTTACACTGTCTGTGTGTCTAATAACGGAGCAGTTTGACACAGGAAATCACACCACTGAGCTAATTTTAGTAGGAAAGACAAGCCATCATGAAAAACACTATTCTGGCTTACCCAGTGTTTCTTATTTAAGGAGGAAGTGGGAGTTTGTTGGCAAAGACACCGAGCCCACACTCTCCCTGCATCAGAGTGTGCTGCAGATGCTGCAGGTTCATTTCAAGCAGAAGCTTCTGATCATCAAAAGCAGATAAATGTTTCCAATAAAAAAGCAACAGCATCATGTGTGAGTGTCTCTCATGCACACAGCCATGTTTGTCTGCTGCTCGTCCCTCACTGCGCGGCTCTTTTGACTACAAACGCATTAAAGTGTGCCAGTCAGTCCATCACCACAGTTTGAGTAAAAATAATCCAGTCAACTCATGAAACTAACAAAAACACAGAGACGTGTCTGTCTGTGAAAACGTTTTCACTTTTCTTTGGTTCACTTTGGTCTAACTGCTTCACCTCGTGCGGATCTGCAGGTATGATCTTTGAATTTTAAACAAAAAATAAAGAGTTTGGCTCAAAGTCATATTTCAAATCTGCAGAAGAGACATCGGTGCATGTGTGTGCGTGTGTGTGCGTGTGTGTGTGTGTGTGTGCGTGTGTGTGCGTGTGTGTGTGCCTGCCTGTGTGTGTGTGTGTGCGTGTGTGTGTGTGTGCCTGTGTGTGTGTGTGTGTGTGTGTGTGTGTGTGTGTGTGTCTGTGTGTGTGTGTGTCTGTGTGTGTGTGCGTGTGTGTGTGTGTGTGCCTGTGTGCGTGTGTGTGTCTGTGTGCGTGTGTGTGTGTGTGTGTGTGCCTGTGTGTGTGTGTGTGTGTGTGTGTGTGTGCCTGTGTGTGTGTGTGTGTGCCTGTGTGTGTGTGTGTGTGTGTGTGTGTGTGTGTGTGCCTGTGTGCGTGTGTGTGTCTGTGTGCCTGTGTGTGTGTGTGTGTGTGTGTGTGTGTGTGCCTGTGTGCGTGTGTGTGCCTGTGTGTGTGTGTGCGTGTGTGTGTGTGTGCCTGTGTGTGTGTGTGTGTGCCTGTGTGTGTGTGTGTGTGTGTGTGCCTGTGTGCGTGTGTGTGTCTGTGTGTGCCTGTGTGTGTGTGTGCCTGTGTGTGTGTGTGCCTGTGTGTGTGTGTGTGTGCCTGTGTGTGTGTGTGTGTGTGTGTGTGTGTGTGCCTGTGTGCGTGTGTGTGTCTGTGTGTGTGTGTGTGTGTGTGTGTGTGTGTCTGTGTCTGTGTGTGTGTGCCTGTGTGTGTGTGTGTCTGTGTCTGTGTGTGTGTGCCTGTGTGTGTGTGTGTGTGTCTCTGTGTGTGTGTGTGTGTGTGTGGTTACTGAGAACAGTGAGCGTGTGTGGCCCCGAGCGTTGGTCAAACAGATCTCACAGTACAGATACAGGAAGTGACTCGCGGGTGTTAGAAGAAAACTTGAAATACATAATGAAAACCTTTATCCATCTCTTTCATCGTGGTTCCTACCAAAAGATCAAAAGGTCAATAATACCATAAGATTTTTAATTTGACATCTAAAAATGAGCAAAAACGCTTTTTTGGCCTAAAATTCAGGAGTGAAAATGTGTTTGAATCGTTTCAGGTTTGAATGAAGCAAAAATTTAAAACATCATTTTCAGTTTCAGTGACCAAAAATGAGTCAAGTATGGAGCTTTGTGTCTGTGAGGATGAGCAAAAATGGGCAAGTGTCAAGTATTTGGAGATCATTTATCTGAATTTCAGGAACATGACTAGAGATGGGTAGTGGTATCATAACCAGACCGAAAAGCAGCGCACATTTCGGTGCTTTTTTTCCTGAGCTGTGATACACTTCTAGCCAATCATTTTACGTTTCTGAGGATAGTAGGCGGGTCCAGGTACGTACGTTCTTTTAGAGCAGAGCTACAGATTAAAAATGTCCAAGGCGAAGCGGTCAAAAGTCTGGCTGTACTTCACAGCAAAAGATGCAAACTCAGCAGCAACAAGTGCTTTAAGCTGATACTGTGATACTGTCAAAGGAGGCAACACCTCGAATCTGATGAAACACCTGGCGACGCATAGCGTTTTTTTAAAAAGCCCAGAAATGCGCCGTATTTGATAGCTTGCTGCGAGACCTCACACCGAGCACATCTACTGCGGGTGTGGTGCCTGTTATCGGACCCGGAGTTAGCAACATCCCCCAAAAACCCGAAGAGGAGAGTCCTGGCCCCTAGCCCTGCCAGTGTAGCAGAAATGATGAGGATGATGATGCAGCAGCAGCCGTTCTTCTCTGCGTGAGTAGCTTAATGTTGTTCGTGTGTAATTTACCTTGAGTAGGCTAACCACGTTATTACATTAATGCATGTAAGGTGAACTAGCAAACACCATCATAGCTACATGCGGCTGTCTTCTTGTTTGATGGCAGATACTCCCTTCACCCTGGCCAAAAAGGCTAAAATGACCAAAGGAAAAGTGGAAAACAGTTAAACATGAGAGGTTTTTGGACAAAGTTTGTGTTTTTTCCATTGATTAAGCTTCCAGCCAAGAGTGATACCATATATGCCCCATAGCTGCAGAAAAGGCTAACATTGTTATCTTTTTACAAAAAAAAAGAAGACTTCACTGAGGAGCTGCGAACCAGCAACAGTTAAAGCACTCTATCACTGCGAGGCTCCACAGACAGACTGTGATCTGCTCACTGCTTTAAAATAAATTCAAAAAGCAGTGCAACCTGTTCATAATCAGAATATCATCAAGAAGCCTTCAGCTGAGTCCAACATCATGCACTCAAAGGTTCATGATGAAACGCGTGCTGTTAATCATCAGAGCTTTCTGTGTGTCTGCAGCTGGTATGGTCGAGCTCACTGCTTCTCTTTTTGACACGTGACTTTTTTACTTCAGTTTGAGATTTCTAACATTGTGTCTGATGAAACCGTACAGCTAGAAAAACATGGAGTCTGGCCTCACACACATTACACATATGCTGTACTGTTTGATTTCAGTCGTTTTTTCTACATTTCTTGGCTGTTTCATAAAATATTTTTAATAACATTTAAATTTCTTTGTATTATTGTGAGTTTAAGGACAGAATATTATGAACTTCATGCTCTTAACATTTAATCAAATCAGAATCAGGTTACGGTCATTGTCGAGTGTCTTCATTCGCCTTACAGACAGGTCTGAACACAGCAAACATGAGAACCACATTTTTTGAGGTTTATTGTGTTTGTTGTTTCTTTGACATCACCTGAAAGGCTTTTCTTTGATGAGATACACTGATGAAGCTTCCCCTTATTCAGACGGAGGTTCTTGGTCAGCCTGAGAGCGAGAATGACGGTAACCCTGAGTAAGAAGCACGAGACTTATCAACACTAAAACAAGCAGAAATTATTTAGTTAAATTATTATTTAGAAACAACAAAAACAGGACAGTTAAAAGTTTTAACTCCAGTAAATCGATGTTTCAGCACATCATTTTTTCTCTCCTTATGTTTTTGGATTTGGTCGTCTCTGCGTCAACACGACGTCTCTGTGGTGCATTTCAGAGGAGCTAACAGTGAAACTCAAACCTGTGAGTTCCTCCTCACCCAGGCTGCACGACATGTTTCAGTTACAATGAACTTATTGAAAAATCAAAGGAAGTGAAACACTGACCACAGAGACATTAAACCCACCACCTCAGTGTGTCAGCCAGTGTCTTCATCAGCACTGCTGACCACACGTTTAAAGAAGTCATTCAGTCGGCTCATTAAAACGTAAGGATGGCAGTTTGGGACAAAAACAGTCTGTGAGGGCTCCTGTTCCTGCTGGCAGGTAAGACTGACTGTGATGATGATGATCATTTGATTTGCTTCTCAAACTTTGGTTTGGAATAATTTTGGCCAAAAAGCTTCTGTTTTCCCATCAAACTGTTATTAATGAACAGATTTGATTGAGTTAAATGAGTTTTTTAATCTCTTGAATGTTTCAGATGGATCAAAAATTCTCTCTCAAGAAAATCTGAACAGTAAAGAAGTTTGAATGGTTGTGTCTGATGTTGATCTGATGACATTACCTTTGCATTCTGCATCAAAAAGTCAGAACTTTTCAAAGATCTTGTTGTTTGAACTGAAACTTTGTTTTAGTGCTTCACACCGCAGTCTGTATTTACTGACGATCCCTGGCTGCCCCAGTCTGCATGGCAAATATCCTTCGGCAAGATACTAGCCCTAAGTTGCCTCTGATGCAGCCATCGGTGTATGAAAGCACTGACAAGCATAGAAAGCAGTGTTTGTGTGAATGGGTGAATGTGGCATGTTGTATAAAGCGCTATAGAAGAGTCAGTCCCTTTACCGTCCATCACTAAACTGAGTCACTGCGTTCTAATCGCTGTTTGCTCGTCTTTAGGTGCTGTGGGTCAAACTGTGATCTATCCTCTCTGGTCTACTTGTGCTGTCAGAGGATCCACTGCCACGCTCCCCTGCACCTTCACACTGACTTTCAATGAGAGTGAAGTTTCACGAGAGGCCATCAGAGTCCGCTGGTATCAGAGCCGGTGGTATCAACTCTGTCAGCTCACCAAACCATTTGGGTACGACAGTGATTCAAAAAACAACACACAACATAATTTTGCTAAATGCCCAAAGTAGCCAAGGGCATCTGGTGAGCTTTTTGCAGCATCAGCTACTACCAGATTTAAAGTGTGGGCACCACATGGGACCAAAAAAGCTCTTGAGTTTAGCTGAAGCAACCTTGCCTGAACACCTTTATTTTTTCCCTTCATGTTGGCCCCATTGTCATAGGACTGTCCTCTGCAGTCTTCAAAAGGAATGTTAAGCTCCTCTATCCGTTTTAGGATGAGAGTTGACAAATGATCTCCTGTTGATTCCTCTGCTACAATGACAGAGAGCTGTTCCTTATGACTCAGATCAGGTGTGCAATCTAAAATGATGGAGAAATACTTTGATATCTTCCACAATGCATTTTATTATTCTTGAACTGATGGTGTCAATCAGTTCATTTTGGATTGTTTTTCCCAGATAACGTATGTGACTGCCAGCTCCACTTTCTACTCTACTGACATGCTGCTTCATCACTGGATCAAATTTGGCCATAAGCTCCACTTCTTTCAGAAAATTGCCATTGTCTGGTTTATTTAATGTGTCTGTGGACCCCCTGAAAGCCATGTTTCTTTCAGCTAAGGACTGAATTATTGCCACCAAACGATGTAGAACTTCACGCCACCTTTTTCTCTCAGCCTCAGCAAGTGCCATCTCTTGTTTATCTATTGTGAGTCCTTTCGCAAAACGGACCTCCAAGTCCTTCCATGTTGCCATGTGAGCATTATGCTCCTGGCTATCCTCATGGACCTTGAGCAAGTGGCTTGCATTTTTCCAGTCCTTCAGACCTTCCCTACTCAGTTTGTAATCTCTCTTGGAAAACATTTTGCAGCAGAAGCAGTGCAAGCTATCCTCTTTTTTCGAATACATAAGCCAGGTTCTTCTCACCTTTTCCCCATTGATTAAGAGTCTGTTAAAATAATCATGCTGACACCTTCGCCCGTCTTTCTGTTTCGGGAATGTGAAGTCACTATCAATTACAAATGGACCTCTGTGAACTAACTCTGTTTGTACCTTTTCAGTTAAAGCAGAAGGCCAGTCAGCAGGGTCTATTGGTGCAGCAGGAAGACCGCTTGATGCTGCTGCATCATGGCTGGGTTGTGCTGCTGGTGCTGCTGATGCTGCATCACTGGTGGGTTGTGCTGCTGAAGTGGAGGCAGCAGCGGTAGATGTGGTAGATGGCCCAGGGGTGGGATTTAGAAACTTCAACAGTGCATCTGAAGAGAGGAGTATGTGACACCACTGAGTATTAAAGTCTAATAATAAAAACATATGATTCCAGGAATAAAATGAAATGATATAATATAAATGAAAAACCAAAGAGATATATGTATGATGTTAACTGATATGCAAATTAGATTAGATTCAATTTATTGTCATCATTACAGTGAAATGCTGAATAGCAGAATGCAAAGTAACAGTATAATATCATATGAGAATGTTATGTTATGATTATCTTTGACCGAATCACAGCAGTGCTCATATTAAAAAACAGCATTCCCTCTCATGTGATATTGCTTAATTATCATTAATGATGTGCGCTTTAACAACTAGGCTTACAACTATAATATATACAGGGGTGGAAAAGTGACTATTACCTGCAGGGTAAACGTTAGCTAACCAGAAGGCAATAACAATGTAAACAAGAAACACCTGCTTAAAAGATGAATACAAATGAGGAATGGTGGGAAAGGTGGGAGTACTGTAATTACCTAACGTTACATTATTATTTTCCATAACAATTTAGCCCCCTCCACAATATTAACTGACGTTAAAACAGTTAACTAGCTATTTATTGATTAGCAATTAGCGAATCATGTAACATTAGCTTAATGCTAAAAATTTAGGTTACTATCACATTCAAATAATTTCATGTAGGCTAACGTTACCTACCTCTGTCTTTTTCTCGTTTCTTCTCCTCTTCTTCTCTCTTTTTTCTTCCCTGGCCACCTGACAGTTTTGGCCGTTTTGACATCTTGTGTCCAAAAGGAACCATGATACGGGAAGGAGGGGGGGCGTAATGTTGTAACAAATAATGTTTCTAGTAACTAAGCTTTACTTTGCATTTTAATTAACGTGGGATTATTTTTTGTATTTAGAAATAATAGTACCAACTTTTTTTTTTTTTCAACATTTATGGCACTGGCGTGGCGCCCCCTGATGGACGGCGCCCTTAGCATTTGCCTATACGGCCTATGCCACGGGCCGGCCCTGCATTGAGGAGCCCTGTACAACACGTCTTCACATGGCTACCAGACACGCCCCCCGTCATTTTGTTATTATTCAATTCAGAACTGCCCAGACCAGACACAGTGACGTTTCACCAGAATCCCTTTGATCTCTGGTCTTCTTTATGACATCAGCACACTAAAACCTATAAATAGGGGAGAGGTTCTCACTCTTGGCAGTCTTTCAAAGAGAGTGGAAGAATTCACTAGGCAGGAAACTACTGGAAACTTGCGTTTCTGACACAGTTGACGGTATTTTTAAAAAATCTTTTAGTTGGTACAGAGATTTAGCATCAACTTCAATTTGAAATATGAGTCTGTCAAATCCTGTTGCATGCAACATGAGAGCCGAGAACGAAAAACTTAAACAGCAAATCAAAGAGCTGAAAAATGAGAATAAAACTCTCAAACAACAAAACTCTACCATACGTGACCTTAAAGTCGAGAACGCCGACCTTAAGGAGCAAAAAAGAGAGCTCATAAATGAGAACAAGATTCTCCAAAAAAACATTGAAGTTCTCTTCAAACGAAGTGGGTTCTCTAAAAACAAGAGGAAAAGAGACCTGCAACTAGAGAATGAAACAATTCACTTCAAAATTCAAGAGCTGGAATATTTGAATACAGTTCTACAGGATTCACAAAGCTCCAATAGCAAAGAAATTCAGCAACACAAAGAGGTGATGCAGGAAATGCAGGATGAAATCAGAGAGCTGCAAAGCAAAAAGGCAGGCTATGTTATAAAAGTGAAAGGCATGGAAAAGGACAACCAGTCTTTAAGAAAGAAAAATGATGTGATGATAAAACGCATGTGTGAGCTGAAAAGGGACTTTGAAAAGGAAAAAGATGACATGCAACAGGAAATACAGGCTGTTAAAACTGAGCTCCATCAGGCAAACACAGCCTTTAAAGAGTTACAAGAGAGTGAAGAAAGAAAAAGGATCATGAATGAGGAAAACAAAACAACGGACAGTGAACAGCTCAGACAGACCCTGGAACTCCAATGCTTTGCACATGAAATTGACATATTGAGGCGGCATAACGAACTTCTTGAACAGGACCTCCAGGAGCTTTCCAAAAGGAGTGGTGATTCTCAAAAAGAACTGAAACCACACGATGAGGGTGCGAAAGGAGAATCACGGATCTTCAAAGCCACTGAGAAAGACTCCGAACATGATGTTAACGTGACCAACGAAGAAAAGGAGTTGTTGTGCCATGAATTTGAGGAAATGCAAAGAGAGCTTGAAGAGGTCAAGAAAAATCTGTATGATTCACAGGAAGCCTTGACAACAGAAGACATGGCGTTGCAAACCCAAGCTCAGACTCCCAAAGTTTCACAGGAAGCACATAACGATCTGATAAACAACTACGATGTCCAAGTTGACATACTCAAACAACAAAATAAGGCCTTAGAAAATACGGTTAGCGACCTTACCAAAAAGATGTGGAATGGACGGGAAGCGATGAGACAAATGGAAAAGAACTTTCAAGAACAAAGGAAGCTACTCGAAAATCTCCGAGGAGAATTCGAGGAAATTTAGCACAACTAGGACTTTGGCCCTCCCTATTAAAGCTGGTTAACGCAGGTTCAATAGGGCTATAACTCAGACAATGGAAGTTCATTTGATTTAATTGGCCCAAAATGAGTGACTGCACCCAGACACTCAGTAGCAAAAAAATTACAGAGATTCAAGAGAGAAAACTGTTTCTGCATAGACTCCTATAGTACTGCAAGTTGTGTCATCGCTTGGTGTCCTGCATAGAGTGCAGGTTTAAGGTATCTACGTATCTTTCAGAATTAGAAGCTATGCTGCGTCAGGGGTTATAACAGCTGTGCCCCCCCCCAACCGGTCGAGGCAGATGGCCGCCCCTCACTGAGCCTGGTTCTGCCGAAAGTTTCTTCCTGTTAAAAGGGAGTTTTTCTTTCCCACCGTCACCAATGGCCTTGATGACTGATAACCTTCACAGACACTGTCATCAAGGGTTTGCTCACAGGGGATCATCTGATTGTTGGGGGGTTTTCTCTCTTATATTGTATGGTCTTTACCTTACAATATAAACAGCCGAGAAGCGGCTATTTTTGCGATCCGGTGCTTTAGAAATACATCTTAGCTGAACTGAACTCCATAACATCTGGACCGAAATGCCTACACACAACGGTAGGCATTTCAATCAAGAGCTCTGTCCAAAACGTTCAATGACAAGCATCAGCACCAGGATTGTTTTTTAGCTCACCAACAGTTTTTTATTGTAACTGCAACTTTGTAAGACTGGGTTGGGAGATGTTCTTGTGGTGAGCTTTTATTCACATAATTGGTTTCTTTAATAGTGAAATAAAATAAATTTGTATAACTGGAAACAGCGTTCTCCTGTGTGATTATCACATTGTATTCTTTAAACCATGTAACAGAATATATAATATATATAATTTACTCATAGTCATATTAATGTCTAATGTGATTGAGTTTCCTCATCTCTACTTATGTGCTGATGTGTTCACTGAGGCCATTGTATGGTCCATTTTGGCTGCATTTCCATGTTTTAAACATGAAATTTGCTTATTTAAAGGGTGTCTCATGTATCTCTTATGCAGAAATATGTGTTGCCTAGCTGGACAAATGTAGCACAGGTCTACTATTATTGGCCTAATGTATTTTAACAATCATTTCAGCATCCAGATAATCTCTTTCATACTCCCTTAGATGAATTTAGCCTGGTTGTCATGAAATAGGCATTTGAAACAATAACTACCAGTATCTTCGAATGTGTGTGATTGCACTAATCCTACACATTCTTTGCAAGACAACTGGGTGCTTTTATGTAAAGAATGATCTGAGAACACTGAGGCTAATGAAGTAACAAGAGAAACATAGTAAGTAGTCTTTCAGTTTGCATGATCAATTTTGATTATTGTTCATTTTCATTTACCATGTCAACATGTTTTAGAGCAACGTTTTCTGATTTTGAGCTCTTTTAGGTGTAAGTCATCGTCAGTGATTACCCTAAGCCCAAAGCAACACCAAACATGGGCAACCAAAATGCATCATTTTGTTAGCATGTAATTGTTCTCCCAATTCTTAGAAATCAGGAAACAATAAAAATAACAATTTTAACTTACAGACATGAAACACTCCCCCACCCTGGAAAAAAGTCCATTTTGCCTTTTACAAAAATATAAGGTTAGTGTAATGTTAGATTTTGCATTACTACCTATGACTGAGACCTCAAAGGTAATTCCTCGACTGCTTCAGTAACAGCCTGGTTGATTTTAACAAGTTAAGTAAATTTGCGGTCAATTTAGACTCAATTCAAAATCTCCTACTTGGGACGAACACTAAATGTAAATAGCTGACTTTCTAAATAAACCTATCCATCTTTGCAAGGTCAATTTTTGCTTTCACTAAATTCCAAATGTTTAGCCATAATTATCTTAGCTGTCCTACTCTTGTTACTGCTCTTTCCTACTGCTGTTACAATCAAATGAACATCTCTGCAAAGATAAATTAGCTGAGACCTTAGGTTGATGGTAGTTACTAGCAAACACAGAAACTTACATACACTATATAGTACAGTTCTATGATACATCACCAAATAGAACAATTTGTGGCAATGCAGACAAGCAGAGAAACAGTTTAATTAGTTGAATTTGTTCACTTGATCGGAGGTGTGTTTCCTGCAGATATACAACATCGGATCTCAATGATTTTAAATGAGTAAAAACCCTTGTGCGTTTAACCGGATTATTTATACCTTTAACATTCCAGCTTATAAAACGAAGAGCAGATGACTTTGCGAGCTTGCCATTCAGGTACCAAAATGCAGGTGCAGAAAAAATATGTCCCAACCTCTGGAACCCCCCCCCCCAAAAGAAAGAGGGGGAGAGGGAAAAAAAAAGGGGAAAAAATAAATAAATAAAACGAGCCTCAAAACCCCATGCTGATCTACTATTATCCCTGAGATCGCAACCCTCCAGGCTAGGATAGCACAGTGACTAAACGTACTGTTAACCGGTGATAGATGGACAAGCAGACTAACAATTCTAAGGAACAGTAGAAGTGGTTCTCTACAAGAACCGCTCAGTGTTTGTTTTGACTCTCCCTCTCAGGTCAATCTTTCAGAACAAACTTCAGTTATTACTTCCTTCGTTGTTCTCTTGCACCCATTCCTACTTCCTAATGTTGTAGAGTTTTAACCCTCAAAGTGTCTTGAGCTGACTGTTGCTGTGATCTGATGCTATAAAAATAAAGTGGAAAATAAAATGGACTTTTCACTGATAAATCATGGCCGAACACACTTGTAAAATATACTTTCAAACATTTCAACAATATTTTTTATTTTTTATTGAAAATTAAACTGTTCTTCTTGTTTCTGCTCAGGAAATCTTGTTAGCAGGTCAGCAGCAGAGAGCTGAAGATGTCTGGCAGCTCAGGTGAGTCACAGTATTGCGCAGGTATAAAACACTCAGTGCAGTGCTTCTTCTTTTACATTTGTTTGCTAACTTATTTAACTAAAACTCTGATTTATAAACTCCTTTGTTGGAAATCCAGAGCTGCAGTGTTTCTCCCTGCAGGCTGGAGCTGTGTCTCCCCCTTCTGGCAGTGAGAGTAATTACACAAACACTGTCGGTGCTGAGGATGAGAAAAAGCCTCAGCAACGGTCACAGATGGCTTTCTCTGTCAGACCGTCATGCTTCCTCTGAACACCGAGTCTCTTTTTATCTGAATCATCACAAAGTTTTCTCTGTTTGCATCACTTGTCATGATTTGGAGTTTGAGCCTGTTTATCAGCACCGACCTGTCTGCTGCTGTCTTCTTCTTCTGTTGCAGCCTCCAGACGTCACTGAGGACCAACGAAGAAGAATGAGGCCAACGCCACTATCACCTGTAATATACCTGCTGCTGTCTCTTTTTATCGTAATCATCACAAACTGTTTTTCTTCACATTTGCTCTGTTCTCCTTGTTCTTTCAAAATAAATGAACACTCCTGCCACCATCAAAATAATAAAACTTAATTTAAAGGTTCTCCCCACAACCTTGTGTGTTCTGTAACTCCTCAGTAAGTCCGGTGAAAATGAGCCCTGTCTGCTCCTTTCTGATTCAAAACTCTCACTGTGCCTCTTTAGTAAATCCCAACTGTAGCTTTTTAACACTAAAAGTTGACTTTGCACCTGCTGCAAAGCGTTAGGAAATCTGGCCATATTCCAACTCGCATGAAGAAGTGAAATTTTCCATCCATCTGCAGTCTAAGCAGCAGGGAGAGCAGGGTGATCAGCCAAGCAAAGAGCCAGATCTCTCCAGCGTGTCCTGGCTCTGCCCTGGAGCCTCCTCCCTGTAGGACATCCCTAGAAGACGTCAGTTAAGCGACCAGGATGCCAGTGATAGAGACAAATGACAGAGCTCCTCCTGTCTCTAAGACAAAGACCAGCGACGCTCCAACCACAGCTCATTTCATCTCACCCCGTGGAGATTTGCTCCGTCACTGTCACAACTACTACAATGACCTCACCTGCAGTGATGGGTGAGTCCTTCTCCTCTTCCCCGGATTCGATTCGATGTTCTCTGTGGAAGGCGTGGCAGTGGGAGTGGCCACTACCTCCTCTCAAATCAAGTTACAGTTTGCTAGAATCATTTCAGGGCCAGCTAAAAGTCTTGCTTCATGTCCTGTCCAAACTCCTACTGAATTTTCCTCTCAGCCGCTGCCTGGGCCACACTGGTCCATGTTGAGGCTGCAGCTCATGCTTCCACCATGTGGAAGAGGCCTCTGCAAGACCCTCCCGGGACATATATGTTTAGAAACGCCAGGTCTGTCGGGTACCAAGCACCTGATTCAAGTCACCACCAAGTGCTGATCAGCTGAGCTTCTCTCTCTTCACCCGTGTGTCCAAGAAACTGCAGATCTGATGGTATGATGACAAAATCAACCACTGACCTGTAACTGAGAGTCCCGTTCAACACCATCACTCACTGAATCACACACGCTCTCTTTCTAAGGAGTGCTGGAACATCACATTTTCTCTCTGCACTCATGTTAAAGTCAACTTTAACACTTAACACCTGTTAATGTCGGTGTAAACCTGCCTCCACTGGTTTACACCGACCTCAGCAGGCATTTCCTGCTTCTAATCTCTGCTCTAAATCAGATTCCATAACAAAGTGGTTGAGTCGCAGTGTTGTGATTAAGTCTGCACTGTGTACTGTTTCAGCTGTCGTCACATGCAAAGTGCCCACTCAGAGAGAAGGTTATAACCTACATGTGGCTGACGCTTCCTGTTGGTGACCCATATTTGTCAGTAAACAGCTAACCACAGGAAGCTGCAGGCTGAATATTGCTCCATTACTTTATTACCTGCTGTCACAGAGCAGATATATTGACTGGACCCTTGATTAGCGATGCCCTGCTAGTATTGGCTTGGACCCTTTTTGCATTCAGAGCTCTCTTAGTCCTGAGATTCAGTAAGATGCTGGAAACGTTCCTCAGAGACGTTAGTCCATAAGGACAGATGGTGTCATGAAATCAATATCCTTAGTATCCTTATTTTCCTATTATATTGTTTTATGTACTGAAGGCTTGTAGAGCAAGGCCACTTTTGACTTTTGCTCAGGTATCAGACACCTGATCAGACACCTGATCAGTCACCAAAGTCTGGGAGCATTTCCCCACAAAAACGCTCTGCCAGTGTTTCAGGCTCACCCAAGGATTCCTCTGACATGTCAGAGATGAGGTCTGTATCAGCGTCATCTTCTGATGCTGAGAAAATTTCCAGTGACCTCGCTGTTCTCCTCATGATGAGAGTCATCAGAAAATCCAAACCTGAAACTCAGCACTTTTTTGCCAGGGCAGCATGTACTACAAAAGAACCTGACGCGATCCTCAAGCGTCTGAGAGATCTGATGCAGCCTGAACTCAGCAGCACAGAGTCCGTCACAAGTCTGATGAAGGACAAGAAAAAGTTCATCAAGAAAATGACCAAATGCCTCATCAAGGAGTTTGGCTCCCCAGACACTGTGTTAAAGGCTGCGATGGCAAAGGATGCGTCTTTTGATGAGGTTCTGACAAAGCATCTAAAAATGCGCCTCGGAGTCATCCCCGGTCCTCCCAAAAAGTCCAAAATTTCCAGGTTTTTTTCAGCGTTGGGAAAAACTCTGCGAAAACCCTTCAGGTGGTTCACTAAAGCCAGAGATGATTGAAATGACCATCCTGGCTTTTCCCCGCCGCCCTGCTTCTTTTAACATCTTGAAGCAGAATTTTAGCACCAAATCCAAATTCTAACAACTGTAGTTCACGCCATCTCGTCTCCTTTTTGATTTCCATCCCCCCCAACCGGTCGCAGCGGATGGCCGTCCCTTCTGAGCCCGGTTCCGTTGGAAGTTTCTTCCTGTTAAAAGGGAGTTTTTCTTCCCCACAGTCGCCTCGTGCTTGCTCAGAGGGGGATCGTTTGATTGTTGGGGTTCTCTGTAGTACTGTAGGGTTTTGACCTTACAGTACAAACAGGGAGGAGACTTTGTGATTTGGTGCTTGATTATGCAAAATATCTAATTTGGCATAAAATAAAAATTTAAAATAATTAAAAATACATTCCAACTTTGTTTGTGTTCTTCTTCTGTTGTCAAATATGTAGAAAGTGTTGCACGT
This sequence comes from Rhamphochromis longiceps, assembly GCF_057381845.1. Taxonomy (NCBI): domain Eukaryota; kingdom Metazoa; phylum Chordata; class Actinopteri; order Cichliformes; family Cichlidae; genus Rhamphochromis; species Rhamphochromis longiceps. The sequence goes on from NC_140567.1 coordinate 38,364,914, forward strand.
GTGATTTTAGTCATTTAGCATCAACATGTAGCCAACATGTGTCTGTTTGTGATCCTGCTGCATCTGTTTTTGTCTGATTTGTGTCTTACTTTAGTCAATTTACATCTATTTTGTGGCCCAAATGTGTGGATCCTGTGTGACATTGCTCTGTTTTGTCTTAATGCTTCACTTTGGTTGTTGATGTTTGTGCTCATTTTGATTCTAGATGTAGACCTGCCATCTGAAAATTAGCACCTCGCCCACTTGGAGCATCTGTTCTTTAGTCCAGGGGTTACACATTTTTTCTTTCAAAAAGGGGAAATACCTCGGTTACTTTACTACTGACCACAGAAACGATGACATATACAGACAAAGATGTAAGCTCTATGTGCAGGCAAATACTGTTTGACACAAATTCAGCTTTTGTTTAAGTGATTTTGTTGATTTATGTTTGTTGCATACCGTTATATACTGCCCCCTTGTGGTCAGGAGACCTAGAGGGGGTAGTGCCAGCCAGATGTTTGTAGCTGTGGGTGTTTGGACTTTTAAAGCACTTTGAAGAAAGTTAATGTTCACTTTTAGAGAACGACTGGATGGCTCTAGTAACAGAGTCATTTTAGCGCTCACAGATCCGACAGTGAGTGGTTCCTGTTACTCATGCAGTCTGAGGAAGCAGCGGTTGAAGTGTTTGTGTATTTATTGATTTCTTTTAAGTCACTGTGTATTTGATGTACATTATGGTTTATAAGTCCTGTCAGCCCTGTGCTGAGAGGGCTGTGCTCATCCATCCGTCCTGTTCTAATAAAGCCAAATTTCAGGAACACCTTCTTTAGCTCTGTTCAGTTTCATTTAGAGATGGACCGATCCGACATGACGTATGGGAATCGGTCCGATACTGACCTAAATTACTGGATCGGACATCGGAGAGAAATAAAAAAATGTAATCCGATCCATTAAATATAATGAAAGTACCTCACAAAACTTGCGACGTGGCGTAACTCGGAGCACGTCGGAGCAGTATGTGTCACGTGATAGAGCGGCTGTAGCGTGCGAGACCTGACGGCGGTCTGGTTGAGCATTTGGAGTTAGGGCGATTTTAGCCCATTTTTGGGGGTGCTGAAGCATTAATGATATATTTTTATGTGGTTCAGCCACAGCTCTGCTAAAACCTCAGCCAGTAACAGGTCGGCCAACGTTTGGACCGTCCAGTTGTCTGTATGACTGCTGCAGTACGTGCATCACATGTGTTCACTATCAGAAAGAGCCAAACAGCCCTGGTGGAGCGAGCAGCTGTAAAGAGAAGCAGATGCTCTGTTTCTAAAAACGTTTTAAGCTTGTTTCAAAGATTCTGTACAGCAGCTTTAAATGTTTTCCAAAAGCACACAGACACTTATCAGTGTTTCTCACACTTGTTACAGTGTGGACCACCTGATAAAAGGTCAAGCTCTCCTAAGCACCACTATGAAAGCATGAAACTCATAACTCATAGATACTCATAGGATGGCAAAGTTGCCTCCATTTTTATAGTTTTTTATTAATATTTTGTAATAATTTATTCTGTTTTGGGAGTTTTTTTTATGTATCTGTATTATACTGTTTACTTCTTACTCACTATGAGCATCATTCATTATTCTCCCAGTAACTAAGGTTAGCATATGTATTTTTCTATTCCAATCCATTCTTCTTTAGCAGCATTTAAATAACCTTTATCAGATTTGATGGTTTTGTTACAGACTTTTCAAAAAAGTGTTTTTCTTTTCTTTCACAAATGTGGGATTAAATTGTGTTCAAATGTGCAAAACAGTGATGTCATGTTTTGTGATGAAGACCCAGGCACAGAGAGACTTGATGAATTTAAGAATCTTATGATTTAATAAAGAAATTTGCAGACTTGCACAGAGATGGTAAAATTATGATGACTGATAATGGAGATGAAGATAACAGACGATGAGGACAGGGAGGAACAGGGGTTTAAATGCACCAAGGAGACATTCAGAGACAACTCGGACAACATTTAAGGATGCAGGGACTGACAGGGACAGGTTTATCTTGCCTGGCTGGGCAGCTGTCTGGGTGCTCAGCACCCCCAAAGCTCTGATCCTAGAATCGCCCCTGGTGTGATCTACACTCAAACCTTCTGGTGAAATGCTGCCACCTGGTGGTGAAAGTCTTTTTCCAAATGAAACCAATCTGCAGCTGAAAACTCAGCAGCAGTAAAACATGACAGAGTCACACTTTTAAACTCCATTGCCACTGTTTTATATTAACAAAAGTGTCAAATACATAAATCCCCACAGAAAGGCGCCGTTCTGGGGGGCTTTTTATATTTTACACTATTTTGTTTGTTGGTCTTCACATTCAACATCACTGTGCCCTCTCCGTCCATTTTCAACCACAATGCTAATTTTTGTTACGCTCCGCCCCTCCCCTTGAGACATGGCAACAACGCAAAACAAGGAAGTACTGTGACAAGGAGCTGCCATTGCTGTCGTCTAAGGCAGAATTAACATTCAGCACAGTGGCATTTGTATAGTAAGTATGTCGTGCAGAGGGCGGTACATTAATTTAAAAAAGTGGATGAAATAAGACTTTATGGTTAGATTTGGAGTTTGTCTGTGTGCAGCATTTACTCTGCTTACCAGCTGAGTCCAAAAAGAAAGAAACGAAAGTAAAAACAACAAAACTGCGCAACAAGAACTTTAATGTTTCGCGTCAGCGCTCAGCTTCGTTTAGTTAAATATCAATAAAAGCGACGTTCAACACGGAAAGGCATTAAGGTAAGGGGGAGGTTTTTGTCTTGTCCTTGCTCCATTTCAGGATACGGGCCTTTCACCCGTACCCCTGTTTGCACTGCCGGTGTTCCAGATCTACTGGCGTTTAGATCAACTGGCGTTAGTCGAACAGATGTGTGGCAGTCTTGCGTTTCAGGAGCTGCTACCTACAGACCAGCAAAAAAACGCCAAATGTGTCACCTGTGACACTTGTGAGGTTGTCTCAAACACACTCCGTCAGTCTTGATGCTGTTGAACAACAAAATATTTAAAAATGTGGCGAGTTTACCTGGTGATATCCTCATGCGCGACGCGATCGCGAAAACAGCAAACAATTAACACCACGCCGATGTTGTTCACGGGACAGCAACTGACAGCAAAAGACACAATTGAAAGGTACAAATGTGTTGTGCATGAAACGAATTCAAACGTGCTGCAGATGTGTGTCACAGGTTGAATAATTAGCCCAACACAATCAGGATTTCTCAAAGGTCGGTTGATCCAAAATAATATCCGCTTGGTTTTGGACCTCATCGATTACAATTACCTAATTAAGGATGATGGTTTTATGTTGTTCTTGGACTTCCATAAAGCATTTGATTCTATTGAACACACTTTTATTATTAAGACATTTAAACATTTTGGGTTTGGTGATGCATTTCTGGATATGATCACTATGTTATATACTGATATTAATAGTTGTGTTTCTCTTTTAGAAGGCACATGTCCCAGGTTCAGGGTGGAGAGAGGTATCAGGCAGGGCTGCAGCATCTCACCTCTTTTATTCATTGTAGCCACTGAATTACTTGCTATTACTGTCATAAACTCAAACATCAAAGGATTAGACATAAATAATCACAAATTAATAATAAGTCAGCTTGCCGATGATACAACAGTCTTTCTAAAAAATAAAGAACAAATTCCATTGGCCTTAGATACAATAAAGATCTTTTCTGATGCTTCTGGACTACGGCTGAACCTGGACAAATGTGAACTCATGAGTATCCACAATTGTTCTCACTCTTCTTTGTATGATATACCTGTCAAAAATGAAATCAAATATCTTGGAATCTGGATAACTAAATGCATGGCTGATAGTGAAGAAAAGAATATTCAGAATACAATTGACAAATGCAAAAAAACTCTAAACCATTGGCTACAGAGAGATTTAACGTTGTTCGGCAGGATAATGTTGACCAAGGTTGAATCTTTGTCCAGATTAATCTATCCAGCTTATTCCCTAGCCATCCCACCAAGAATTATAAAAGACATCAATAAGGTGAATTTTAATTTCATATGGAAAAATAAACATCATTATATCAGTAACAGGGACGTGATAAAAGATTATGAAGAGGGGGGTTTAAAAGCAATCGATTTTGAAATAATGAATGGCATTTTAAAGATTAATTGGCTCCGATCATTCTTAAAAAATGATAATGAGATCTGGTTCTTGATACCATCTCTTATTTTCAACAAAGTTGGGGGGATCCAATTCCTTTTAGTATGTGATTTTGAAATTTCTAAACTATCCACAAAACTTTCCAAATTTCATCAACAAGTTTTGTTAAATTGGAAATTAATGTTTAAACATAACTTCAGTCCCCACAATGTTCCATTGTGGAACAATAGGGTGATGTTGAATCGGGGGAAATCTATGTTTGTGGAAGAATGGATGACAAAACTAATTTGGTCTGTGACACATATAATGGATGAAAATGGAGATATACTTGAATTAAACAGGCTTAATGAGAAATATGACATGAGTTGCTCGTTCGAGCTCTATAAAAAGGTTTCACAGAATATCCCAACAGTCCTTGTAAATACGGTAAAGAACAATTTTTCAAATATACAGACTCCAAATTTACATAAAATGAAATTAGATGGTCTTGACTTGGTTAATGGAAAATGCAATAATCAGTTTTTGAGGAGGTATTTGGTTAACACCTTATATCCAGGTAGGACAAAACAGTCACTCGTCTTTAAAGATTATAACGAATCTGAGATCTCGTTGATCAGAACCAAATATTTAACATTTCCAATTCCCCCCAAATTTAAAGAAGTCCATTTTAGAACTACAAAAATATTTACCCCTCCAATGAATTTATGAGAGACAGATTTAAATTTGTGTTAGACAACTGTTATATTTGTAAAACAACTTCGGAAACAACAGAGCACATGTTCTATGGATGTGTGACAATCCAGAATTTATGGAAATCTCTCCATGTCCTAATATTGTCCCAGTATGGAAATATTGATTTTTGGTCTTTTCAAAATATTCAAATTGGAGTAATCCTAAAGGACAAAAATAGTGAGTTTTTAATTAACAATCTCATTATTATAACAAAGTATTACATACATAAATGCCGATATGCTAAATCCCCCCCTTCATGGCCTGCTCTTAAAAACGACCTCTCCCTGTTCCGTAAATCTCTTAAGCTAATAAATAAGTTCCAAGCAATCAAATTGCATAGATCTTTAGAAGAGTTTGATTTTTCTTAGCCCCTTATTTAAGTTATGAGTCTTGTTTATGGAACCTCACTTTTAGAGATTTTATGATCCCCATTGTCTTCTTTATTTCTATTCCTTGTTTTTCATTCTTTTTTTATTGTTATTTAGTTTTGTATTGGTTATTCATCTTTTTATATTATTATTATGTAGATGTGTGAATATGGATGTGTATGTATGCATGTGTATATGCATATATATGTATATATATGTGTGTGTGTGTGTGTATGTATGTTTACTTTCAGTTATTGTCGATTTCATTGTGGTGTATAGGAGATGTGATTCTGTTCTGATTGATTTAATATGTCGCTTGTCTCTTTGAGATTGTCATTGTTATTGTTCTAAATAAAGTTCATAAAAAAAAAAAGTGTGTCACAGGCTGATCTGGCTGTAGGCTGTGGCACTTGGCCAGAGGTGGCGCTGGTTGACTCGAGTCCATGTTAGTGCACAAAGTAAACTGCTCGCTGTAGTTGTGAAGCAAAAACGCTGAAACCGGAGAAATAAACCGTGCGAGGGGAACGATAACGACGACAAGAGTCTCCCGATCGTTGAGTCTTGCTGTCCCGTGAACAACATCGGCGTGGTGTTACTTGTTTGCTGTTTTCGCGATCGCGTCGCGCATGAGGATATCACCAGGTAAACTCGCCACATTTTAAACATTTTGTTGTTCAACAGCATCAAGACTGACGGAGTGTGTTTGAGACAACCTCACAAGTGTCACAGGTGACACATTTGGCGTTTTTTTGCTGGTTTGTCGGTAGCAGCTCCTGAAACGCAAGACTGCCACACATCTGTTCGACCAACGCCAGTTGATCTAAACGCCAGTAGATCTGGAACACCTGACATTAGAGACAGTCAGTCAGGGACTGGAACGCCTACCTCAGGTCTCTTGACCCGCATTATTAAACAGTATCCCGATTTTTTTTTTTTTTTTTTTTTTTTAAATAAGCGAATCTAGTTTTTTTTTTTTTTTTTGTGAAACAAACAGTTATGAAGCTATCATTAAAGTAGAAAATGTAAATAAATGAGACCATTAAAAACAAACCCTGCTTCTATTTTTTGTTGTGAGAATTTGTGAAAACTACATTCTGATCACATAAACGTCATCGTTTCCATATGTTCATGTTCTTTATATTTTACACTACCGGGCAGCTTTTTGCCCCATGTTTAGTTTCCTAGGATCTGTGCAGCTTTTTATGGCACCTAGCCATTTCCATAAACATTGTTTTTCATTCAAACATTTAATTAATTTATTTCAGCCTAGAGTAAATCTGGTCAGTGCACTGTCTTTGGTGTATCTTATTGTGGCCGTCCTTTTCTTGAAGGATGTTACATATTCTGCAATTCAGTTATTTCTTGTCCGAATATGAAATTTGCCTGACTGTGTTTGATGGTTTCATGGAGAATCTTGTAGCTTAGTATAACAGTATACTTTAATGTAATTAAAGAAGGATTGCATTTTTATTTCTGTTCAGATTTCAGATCACCATGATAGCCTGCTATTCGGCCTTTCCGCCGTCATATCCAGAGTCTTGTCTGTGCCCCTTTAGTTCTCCCTGTTCTGGGACAAATCTGTTCCCCAGATTTGTTCTGTGTCACTGGGCAGAACATTTTCCACATATCAGACAGCGTTAACAGACTTTTCTTCAGTTAGTTATGGTTGCAGGTTCAGTTAAGTTGTGTGTTATTCAGATGGTATCAGTGCAAGTCAAATTAGAGCTAACTTATTTGTAAAGATGCAGCTATTTCACGACTTGGTGTAATCTGTAATCTCAGCTCGTCTCCTTACTTCACCCTTCAGCAGTACAGTCATGCATATTTTGAAATGTTCACTCATTGGAAACCCCCCAGGTGTAACTCCAGGACACATTTGTTTTAGCTATCATCACTTTGTACTGAAACAAACACTGCATCTCACATTCTCTCTCAAACACACACACTGTAATTGCACAAATAATGTCAGGAGAATAGACACATTTTTGTAAGCTTCTGCAATAACCTTTGAGCCTTGTTACAGTAACAAAACTTCTGAGTTGTCTGTATCAAAGGTACTCATGACCGAAGCCCGTTCAGCGCAGGTCCAAACACACTGACTGGACAGGTCACTGTATAACACAGTAATTTATAGAATTTCTCATTCAGTATTACATTTCAGTTGACTAGCTTTGATATATAACACACGTTTACTGTACTGCAGGTATTTTCCACAAATGACACGGAGCGTAAGTAATATATTTCCCAGCGTGCGCCTCTGCCATAATTTCAAAAAAGGTGTGTAATTTAATCATTAAAGTGTAAAATGTTGATATAAGTATAATGTGCACACTGTGTACTGAATAAATAAAGTTAAGCTTTGGTTCATAAAATAGAATCATGGCTTAAATGTTAATGTAAATAAGTTTAATGTAACAAGGCCACAGCTGCCCTCTGTCAGTGCGCCCCAGGGCAGCTGTGGCTACACACTGGTGATGTAGCTTCCCATCACCAGTGTGTGAATGTGTGTGTGAATGGGTGAATGACTGAATGTAGTGTAAAGCGCTATACAAATACAGGCCATTTACCATTTACCAAGGCAAAAACGTGCATTCCATGTGATGTGAAGGGCCCATCTGATAGTCATGTTCAGTGGGCCTCTCCTATCTCCTGGGCTCACCGGCTTTGGCCTAGCTGCCCTATAAAAAGCTATGGTTTTGGGAAAGCCTGTTTCAAAGTGAATTTTATTTATTCATATGACCCACAAGTGTGCTGTGCTTTCACCTAAATTTTAGGTTTCAGTTTAAAATTTTAGTTCTAACCTTTAGGGCCCTGCATGGTCAGGCTCCTCAATATTTATCTGACCTGCTGAAATCACATACATCTTCTCGGGCTTTAAGGTCATTAGATCAGAGACTGCTGGTGGTACCACGCACTCGTTTTAAAACTCGTGGTGATCGGGCCTTTCAGACTGTGGCACCACGGTTGTGGAATTCTCTCCCACTGTCTCTTCGCTGCACGGACTCCATTGATTCTTTTAAGAAACAGCTGAAGACATTTTTATTTAGAAAAGCATTTGATTAATTTCTTCTTATGCTGTTTTTATAGTTTTATTGTTTTACTTTGTTTTATTTACTGTTATATTGTTTTTATATTCCCATTTTCTGTGTTGTAAAGCACTTTGTGATTTTTATCTGTGAAAAGCGCTATATAAATAAATTTTACTTACTTACTTACTTACTTTCTGCTTTGTTTCTTTCTTTCTTTTTTTTTATTAGAGGCAAACACGTGAATCTCCACAAAAAAACAGACCGAACCGAAGAATTTCAAAGAGGAAAAGTGAGGATCTGTCCACACCACACCACGTGGAGGCGAGCATGTGAGTGAACTGTCACTGAAATCTTTAAAACAGTTTTCAAAAGTGTAGGAGCCATAACTGAATGTATTGGATTTTGACGATCACTGGGTTTTCATTTGTTTGGTTGCTATGGTGATGTGTAACGGGAGTCACGTGGGTGCTAGCGGTGACATTAAGAGGGCGTTGTCAGTCTGTCATTCACTGGTTTGATTTTGACAGAGAGGAGGGCTCTGTCAAAAGGAGCCAATCACATTACTCTGTCAACTCTCAAAGCACTTTAATAAACAAGCAAGCAATTCCACCTCTCGAATTATTGCGTAAAGTTGACTGCGTGTCAGGAAAATAGGCAGGCTCCATCCCTGGCCTCTAACGACTGTGGAAGTTGCTACAAAATGGTAGGAGAAACCTTTTTTTGGAACAGCTAATAGAGAAATTCAAACGCAGGACACAGAAGCTAAAGTGAAGCTTAAGAAGGCATGACGATGTTATCAGGGGTTAGTTAGTTAGTGCTAATGAATGTGAAAGCCTGCACTTTTTTCCAGGCCCTACTAAACATGGTGGTGTTGTGTTCTGGGTTCCAGGCATCAGGCAACAGCTGGGTCTCTGTGTCCCAGTGAACTGTCCATGAAGAGTAACGTGTCCATGGACATTCCTCCACAGCTGAGTGGAGGAGAATCTCTGACTCATAGAAGGTAAGAGACAAAATGTGTCTCAATAAAAAGGAAAAATAATCTTCTTTTTTTGTCTCACACTAAATTTCAGACCTCAAAATATTCTTGATTTCTATTCTTTTTTTCATCAGGCCAACCAGTGTAGTTATATTTACTGACTGTATGGTGTGCTGCACTTAATAAACTTGTGGAAAAACAAACCTGAATGAATTTGTGACACTACCTTGAGCATTTCCATGCCTGTGAATGTGCAAGTCTTTGCAGATATAAAATTCATCACCAAATAAAGCCTGTTCGAACAAAACTCTCCAAACAGCTGGTGCCTTTAGGTGATGCTGCACCAGTTACACACACATGGTCTTTGAGGGACTAGTGTGGTTGTGCTTTAGTTCTATCCACTGTTGTTCACATGTTGTAGCTATTTACAGTCGGGTTAGTCCTCAGCGGCACTGCAGCATGTGATAATTAGTGTGGATGCTGATTAAGCATCCACAGTATTGTTCTCCAAATCTTTATTCTATTTTCTTTATAAATATTATTATCTATTCCGTACGTTTTTTTGTACTCTAACTATTTGAACACCATTCAACTTAGAAAAAACATTCAACCACTGTTAGATTCCTCTTCTTTTGGACATTATTGCTTGTATTTTTCTTATTTTTAACTTTTATATTTTTGAAATTATTCAGCTTTATTCAACTAAAATTTCCCATGTATTTCAATGGGAGAATCTTCAAATTCTCATTCAACTTACTCATCTTTCAACTCTATCTACTTCATCATACGTTGACATAGAGCCACCATTCAAACTTTAAAACAAAGCCAAGACATTGAACTTGTATTCATCTTTTCAATATCTATTATACTTTTTCTTCAGTTCCAGTTTAAGTTTCATGCTTTTTTTCACCTGTTTCAGAGTTTATAATGGTTGTGTATGGGACGGAATGTTGGAGGTTAGAGTGAGGCAGCTCAACTGCTAGAGTGGGAGCAGGGGAAAAATTCCAAATGCGCCGTCGATTTCCCCAAATATCAAGCGTGGTCCGGTGCACGCTTCGTGGTCCCATATATCCCACAATTCATAGCGCGGCAGTGGGTGTGGATAATTTTGCCGCAAAATACGGCAGAGGGGAGCGGCCGAAGAGGGGTTGTTTTTTTTTTTCCAAACTTTATTGAAATCATAAAGCGAACAGTCAGTCATTCCAGTTCAGTTTGTACAGTAGACATACAAGGCAAATAAGAGTAACAATATACAGTACAATGAAATAAGAAGGATAAATAAATAAAGGAGAAAAAAAAGGGGGTGGGGGAATGTGACAGACTTCATAACAACTTTGTACTTGAAAGTTGTGACAGCTCATTCCTTAAACATTTCTGAATGAACTTCAATCAATGATAAACCTTTTTTATTGGAAGTTAATTTAAGAGAGTTTAAGTAATATTCAATTTCAATCAAAAACAAATTAAATGATGGGGTTGAGTTTTGAAATTTACATTTATGTATGTGGAATTTCCCTAATAAGACGGAGCGGCCGAAGAGTGAACTGTCAGAAGTACTGAATATGACGTCAGTTATTTATGTGCGAATGTTTAATAATTAAAGTCAGTCATATATCCACAAACACAAAGAGCTGAAAGTCAGTGATATGTGTGTGTATATATGTATATATATATATATCCATCCATCCATCCATCCATCCATCTTCATCCGCTTTATCCGAGGCCGGGTCGCGGGGGCAGCAGCCTAAGCAAAGAGGCCCAGACCTCCCTCTCCCCAGCCACCTCCTCCAGCTTATCCGGGGGAATACCAAGGCGTTCCCAGGCCAGCCGAGAGATATAATCTCTCCAGCGTGTCCTGGGTCTGCCCCGGGGCCTCCTCCCGGTGGGACATGCCTGGAACACCTCACCCAGGAGGCGCCCAGGGGGCATCCTTGTCAGATGCCCGAACCACCTCAGCTGGCTCCTTTCGATGTGGAGCAGCAGCTGCTCTACTCTGAGCCCCTCCCGGATGGCCGAACTTCTCACCCTATCTCTAAGGGAGAGGCCAGCCACCCTTCGCAGTTTTTGCTTCAGCCACTGCCCGAGCCGCATTCCGCTTGGCCTGTCGATACCTGTCGGCTGCCTCCGGAGTCCCACAGGCTAACCAAGCCCGATAGGACTCCTCCTTCAGCCTGGTGGCTCCCTTCACCTCTGGTGTCCACCATTTGGTTCGGGGATTACCACCACGGCAGGCACCAACCACCTTGCGGCCGCAGCTCAATGCAGCAGCTTCAGCAATGGAGACGGTGAACATGGTCCATTCGGACTCAATGTCCCCAGTCTCCCTCGGAATGCTGTTGAAGCTCTGCCGGAGGTGTGCGTTGAAGATCTCGCGGACTGGGGCCTCTGCTAGACGTTCCCAGCACACCCTCACTACGCGTTTAGGTGCACCAGGTCTGTCCAGCGTCCTCCCCCGCCACCTGATCCAACTCACCACCAGGTGGTGATCAGTTGACAGCTCAGCCCCTCTCTTTACCTGAGTGTCCAGAACATATGGTCGCAGGTCTGGTGATACGATTACAAAATCGATCATCGACCTACGGCCTAGAGCGTCCTGGTGCCACGTGCACTTATGGACACTCTTATGTTCGAACAGGGTGTTCGTTATGGCCAAACTGTGATTAGCACAGAAGTCCAATAACAGAGCACCGCTCGGGTTCAGATCAGGGAGGCCGTTCCCCCCAATCACGCCCCTCCAGGTCTCGCTGTCGTTACCCACGTGAGCATTGAAGTCTCCCAGCAGGACAACAGAGTCCCCAGGTGGAGCACCTTCCAGCACCCCCCCCCCCCCCCCCCCCCCCCCCCAGGGACTCTAAGAAGGCTGGGTACTCTGAACTGCCACTCGGCGCATAAGCGCAGATGACAGTCAGGACCCGTTCCCCGACCCAACGTACCGGCAGCAAGCCGAGGGGATATTAGAATACCCACCCCAGCCCGCCGCCTCTCACCAGGGGCAACTCCAGACTGAGACAGAGTCTCCAGGAGAGAGGGGCTGGACTGGACATTATTTATACCCTTCCAAAAAAAAAAAATCGATCGGCCCATAAAAGCAAAAAATTGCCAGCGGCAAATGCCCGGTATGCCCGATGGCCAGTCCAGCTATGGCCTATATCTTTAATACTGCAGCAGCACTGGAAACAAATGCTAATTTAATGAAATGCTATGAGTCTCTGTATGTTTTTTTCCAGGCCCTTTAAAATGGTAGTAGAAACCAGTTTAATTGTGTTCTGGGTTCCAGGGATCAGGCAACAGCTGGGTCTCTGTGTCCCAGTGAACTGTCCATGAAGAGTAACGTGTCCATGGACATTCCTCCACAGCTGAGTGGAGGAGAATCTCCTGCTGATAAAAGGTAAGCAGTCCAGATTAGAGTGGGAAAAAGTTCTGCTAGTGACCAATACACTGCACTCTAATTTCTAAATAAGGACGTAGACAGTTCATTTCCGTGACCATGACCAACACGTACAAAGAGCAGCACACATAAGCAGGTTAAAGCAGAGCAGAAAGGATGGTAGTCTGCTAACCAAAAAATACCAAGCAAGCTCCAGGCTGATGCAGTTGTTTCTCTTTGGAAACGTGTAGCAGTAAAAATCAAGGAGTCTTTGATATAAGAATGAACTCTTGTTGAAACAGCTGAGACCCTTTAAGGCCTTGAAGATGGAGCAACTGTTTTCTGGATTGGTCTAGCTAAGATCTAAGAGTAAATAATGTTTTATCTTCAGTGCGTCAGACGTTACAGATTTCAGAAATGTGTTATTGAAGACACTTTTTATTGTGTAATTTTTAATGTGTAAATGTCTTAATCTCTCTTCATTTCTATCCCATTAGTCTCTGCATTTTAGCTTGAAGACTATCACATGCCAAGCGCATTGTGAAAAACAACATGAAATTCCCAATTTTTGGCATGTGAACTTTTTGTGTAATACACACATTGAAAACATTGTGATTTTTGCTAATTTGTCCTCACATGAACATGAAGCGATGACGAGCTGTTCCTGATGTATCTTGACAAAAAAAGATGAAACTGAGGTTCTGGATGGTCTGATTCTCAGGAGAAGGCAGGTCGAGGGTGGATTTCCTGGTCTAATCCAGGAGCTGAAGCTTTCCTACACATTTCAGGATTTTAGTGGGAGTACAGTACAGTAGATTATTGTACGATCTACTGTTGTTGTGATTTGGCGCTATATAAATAAAATTGAGTTGAATTGAATTAGTGGGATGGTTTGAGCTCTGGTTGGCAGGGTTAGGACCAAAATTCCCGCACATTCTTCTCGACTGATAATGTAGTTGGTGTCACCTGCAGCATTAAGAACAGGCGAGTCCGGAAAAGGACTTTGTTTCCTAAAAACCTACAAATGCTGATGCAATCAGTCCAGTTACAGAAAACTGCTGCTCACTTACAAAACTGCCATTAGTGTTTTATAGCACTGACAGACAGATAGTTTTACACTGGTGACTGCAGACTGTTGTTACTGGCCAAAAGTGTCTTCAGTGCTTTCTTTGTGATGTCTTTCTTGCATGCATACGCAAGAATACTGTTAAGTGCAGCTTCACTGCTCTTGATTCATTTATGTATCAACACAAAGAAGCTAAGTGAAGATGATGCTGTCCAGGTTCCAAGGTTTATTATCTGTTGGACTTGATCTGAACTGAGAGCTAAACTCAGAGAAAAGGGAATGAAAAATAGCAGTTTAAAATTGCAATACATTCAGTAAAACAAAGTATAAAATATGCCAAGTGACAAAGAAAATGTAATTGTAGCCCATTTCCGGGCAATGTGAAATCTTAATGTTGTTTTAAAATGTTTTTTTTATAGATGCAGGTTTTCACAACTGAGTGGTCAGACTTCAAGCACTGAGAACCAGGATTTAAACGTAGGTGTCTTTCAAAGATTTTCCCCCTCAGGACATAACACATTCTGTTCATGCAAAATATTTCATCTGTGCACCTTGTTGACTCATCCTATATCTAACCACAAATGTACACATTGTGGTAGGGTTTTTTGTTTTTGTTTTTTCCCCTACCATTTCCCCTACCATTATGCTTTAAACACATTTTTAAACAACAAAACTTGTTTTTAATTGTATTTATTTCAGGAATTTCAGACTGAGGTTTTAAATTTTGTCACATCAAATCTACAAAGTATTCTCACGGATCTTGACCCAAATGGAGGGCATGAAAAAGTGGCGGAAGAGAAGGTGCTGGTTGATGATGAATTGGTTCTGTCTGAAGCTTCAGCCAAAGAAGCATTTCGGCAGATTTGCTTCCACATTTTCAGGACCATGAAAAAAGAACAGTATGTTTACATCCTTGAGCAAAGTAAGAGATTATATTTGTCTGTAACTGTTTTTGTGTTTGCACAAAAGTAATTTCTAAGAATTTGGTGTACAAGTTTTAATTCATTTTTTAAATAGACAGTACAAAATATTTATCATTACAATGAAAAAAAATCTCGAATGTCTTAAAGTTATAACTATTTTCTATCCTCTCAGAGTATTATGGATCACTCATCATGTACCAGCTCAAACTTAAGCGTCATATGCAGCTGAAATATAAGGACATGGCTGAAGGGATACCAAATCAAGGAAATGCCACTGCTTTCAACAAAATCTATACAGAAATCTATGTGCTTGAAGGAGACATGGGCGAAATCAACACTGAACATGAAGTGAGGCAAATTGAGATTGCTACCAACCGACCAAGGTCTGTGGACCAAGGATCTATCAAGTGTGGGGACATCTTCAAGCCCTTATCCAAACAAGGGAAACCCATCAGAACGGTGCTCACCAAGGGCATAGCAGGCATCGGTAAAACTGTGTTGGCACAGAAGTTCATGCTGGACTGGTCAGAGGAGAAGGCCAATCAGGACATCCAGCTCCTATTCTCACTTCCTTTCAGGGAACTGAATTTGCTCAGAAGTCAAAGCTACAGCTTGATGGAGCTCCTGTGTGAGTTCTCCTCAGACCTGAAAGATTCTGGAATCAGAGACCTGAACCTCTACAAAGTTCTGTTTGTCTTGGATGGTCTGGATGAGTGCAGACTCCAGCTAGATTTCAGCGGCAATGAGAAATGTTGTGATGCTTCACTGACAGTTTCAGTGGATGTTCTGCTGACAAACCTCATTGCCGGTAACCTGCTACCCAAAGCCTGCGTGTGGATAACTACCCGACCAGCTGCAGCCAGCTGCATCCCTCCATGGTATGTAGACCGGGTGACAGAGATAAGAGGCTTTGGCAACCTTCAGAAGGAACTGTACTTCCACAAGAGGATTGAAGATGAAAACTTAGCTAGGAGAGTTGTTACTCACATCAAGTCAACGAGAAGCCTGTACATCATGTGCCATGTTCCGGTGTTTTGCTGGATTTCCTCGATTGTCCTTGGAAAGATGTGTTCCAGTGCAGCAGGAGGGAAAATGCCCAAGACGTTGACTCAGATGTACATCCACTTTGTGACACATCAGACCAAACAGATGTATGCCAAGTACTCTGAGGAGCAACAACTGGACACCCAGGAGAGTAACCGAGTAATCATGTCACTTGGGAAGTTGGCCTTCCAGCAGTTGGAGAAGGGCAACCTGATTTTCTATGAGGATGATCTTAGAGACTGTGGTATTGATGTGAAAGAAGCTTCAGTGTATTCAGGAGTGTGCACTCAGGTGTTCAGGGAAGAATCTGTGATGCAGCAGAAAGTCTTCTGCTTCATCCACCTCTCTGTCCAAGAGTTTCTGGCAGCTTTATTTGTGCATGTGATGTATAAAACCAGCGGTGTAAACCTGATGACTGAAAAACCCGAACAGTCCAGAACAAAGTCAGCATCCAAACTGCACAAAGCTGCAGTGGACAAAGCCTTACAAAGTGACAGCGGTCACCTGGATCTCTTCCTGCGATTCCTCCTGGGACTGTCTCTGGAATCCAATCAGGTCCTGCTCAGAGAACTGAAGATAGAGATAAAACCTTGCGGACCCTCCCAAAGTCACGAGGAAACAATTGAGTACATCAAGGAGAAAATTAGGCAGACTTCACATCCTGACAGGTGTATAAATCTGTTCCACTGCCTGAATGAGTTAAACTACCATTGTCTGTTGGAGGAGATCCACAACTACTTAAACTCGGGCCAAGACCCAACAATGATCAAATTTTCTGCAGTTCAGTGGGCAACACTGGTCTTTGTGTTGCTGACATCACAAGAAGAGCTCGAGCTGTTTGAACTTAAGAAATACTCCAGAAGTGAAGAAGGGCTCATGAGGCTCCTTCCAGTCCTTAAAGCATCACGCTCAGCAATGCAAGTATCTCTCAAATTTAAATTTCACTCACACCTGGGCTGTGTGATAAATAGCCTCAAAATAATTTCATGATATTTCAAGGACAATAACAAACTTGGTCTCATGTACCAGAACAGAAAAACTGTTTGGGAGGCTACACTTTTCTACTTCAAATTGATTGTAATGTTATTTTCTAATATAGCGGTCCCCAACCCACGGCCAATGGACTGGTATCGGTCCGTGAGTCGTTTGGTACCTGGCCCCGAGAGTTGAGGCTCGGGTGTCAAATTTATGATTTTCAGGGTTTTTATCATTAACTCAGTTTCCCTGGGTCTTTTCCTGTGTTGTAGTTGTGTCTTATTTTGAAAGAAATATTTACGCGTTACCATAGCGAGCAGAGAGCATTAAGGGGCTGAGAGGAGGATGTTACTCTCAATGTTAAAGTTACACAATTCCACAGTGAATTTGAGTTTATTTTTATATTTACAAAATACCACAGTTTTTGTCTCGGTTGTATCATTTTATTTTGTTGTATTTATCCGCCACACCTTAAAGGCTGGTCCGTGAAAATATTGTCTGACATTAAACCGTCCGTGGTGCAAAAAAAGGTTGGGGACCACTGGTCTAATTGACACCTCCAAGGCAATTAAGTCAGGCAATTAACATTATTCAGCATACCTGTGAGTGGCCACGTTAGGACTCATGTAAGTTTTCATTTTTAGTGAAAAGTTGAACTTTAATTCAGGCTAAAGTATAGGCAACTTTGAGTGTTTACCCCTTCATATTATGTGTCAGATGGAAACATTTCAATTAAAAATGTACATTTTGAAATGTTTTGTATCGTTTCAATCATGTTTGTCATTCTGTTTCTCAGGTTAAATGACTGCAGTCTCACCCCACACTGCTGTCATGCGCTATCCTCCACTCTCACCTCATCATCCTCAGAACTGTTGGACTTAAATTTAAGTGACAACAGCTTGCAGGACTTGGGCGTCGAGATACTCTGCAGCGGACTCCAGAGCCCACGCTGCAGGCTGCAGACACTGAGGTGATCGAGTCTTGGATTTGTGTGTACTTCTGAATTTGAGATGATTTAAATACTAAAGAGTAAAAATAATTTTGTAAGGTGTTTCTTTTTCTATTCAGACTTTTTTTTCCTTTATAGTCTTCAGTTTTAAACATTTTTTTACTAATCATTCAATATTTTGAGTTTTGCATTTTTTTAAAAAGTATTTTGCACATAAATGAATCTTTTAATAACTCAGTCATATGTTGTACATGCACCCTTGGTCCCTGAAAGTTCTGTTCTAATGACTTTGCTATGACTTTGATGCCACCCTGTCTGCTCTTTCAGGCTGAACCGATGTCATATCACCAAGAGGGTCTGTGAGAGTCTAGCTTCTGTCCTGAGCTGTCCCTCATCACATCTTAAAGAGCTGGATCTGAGTGACAATGACATTGAAGATCTGGGAGTGCAGCTACTTTGTTTTGGTCTGGGAAAAGTAAGCTGCAAACTGGTAACACTAAGGTAAAACGACTTCAAATATAGTGGAGTGACTTTATTAGTGAGATGATCTGCTCACCAAAGTTAGATTTTTTCCTAAATAGTGACATTGATTTTTTGTAGATTGAGTTTTTGTAGTGTCTCATATTTAAAAGGAAAAAAAAAAAGCTAAAACATTTTTCCCTCATATTAGATGTTTTTAATGTTTCATGTCTTAATGTAACTTAGATAATAAGTCCTTCACTGGCTCAGCCAGTGGACTTATTTCTAGGTGAAACACTCAGGACGCACTCAGGATGAATATGTGTCTAAAATTTGGAGGATGTGATGTTTATACTCCAAGTGGCTTGATGCCTCTCTTCTTTTTCTGCTCCCAGCATCAACAAAGAGCTAGACCAGCTACCAATAGCTTAGAAATAGAGTCCACTGAAGCCAGTTTTATCTAATGAAGCCCATGGGCAGGATCAGCAGGAGGAGGGGATAGTTTACTTTTCAGGATGAAATCTGACACTGAGCTTCCTTTCTTGACTCTGGGTGAAAGAGGCCTAAGATAAGAGACTAGCCCAGAGGCCTCGAAACTAGTCGCAGACCTCCTGACAACCTTCAGTTGCTAAAAAAAATGTGTAATCCCTGAATAGTTGGTGGGAAGTTTGTGGAGGTTGCTGGCAGCACAGATGGGCAGTATCGCATTTCAATAACACGTTACTGTAATCTGATTACTTTTTTCAAGTAACGAGTAAAGTAAGGGATTGCTATTGCAAAAAAGTAATTGGATTACTGTTACCTTCCCGTAAGCACACTGCGTTACTAAACTGTGATTTTGTTTGTGAGAGTGTCTCATGACAATGACGTACGAGCGTGCGACATCCGTGGTAACAGACGTGTGCAGATCAACGATTGATAATATGGAGTGATGGCATTTAAAGCTTGGAAGTACTCACATTACTTTTAGTTTGATTCTGTACAAAGCGACACAAACATCAGCGTCCGCTCTACACTCTGCATGGGTAGAAAACTTCTTTCTACAGCGAAAAATTAAACTTCAAATCTGAGTGGGCAAACCTCCACCCGCCCCACTCCTGCTAAACAGGTGACAATAGATTTAAGAGCCGCTGAGTCTTTGATTTTATTTATTTTATGCTCTGTTTTACTTGCATCTATTTGAAAGACTGAGTGTAAACACAAAGCATTATTTTATTTTATATGCTGGAATGTGCAGAAAATAGGTTTAAATGTTAAACAATTTCTTCCAGTCAAAGAGTGTTGCATATAATTAAATTTTTGCGTGATGCATAAAGTTAAAAAATTAAAACTAATAAAACAAAAAAGACTTTTACATTTGATTCAATTTTATATGATGGATTATGCAGAAAAAATTTAATTGGGCTGAAAGATCTGTTGCTTTATTACATATTCAGGTTTTTTATCATGTTTTTACAAGTAGCTAAGCAACTAATTACTTTTAAAAATAAATAATCAGTAAAGTAATGGGATTACATTTTGGAGAAGTAATCAGTAATTATTTACTAATAACTTTTTTCAAGTAACTTGACCAACACTGGCTGACAGTTGCCAGGTGAAATAAGACAGAGTAAATGACAAGTGCCTGCAGGCAAATCAGCGTCTTCTATGCAACCTGCTAGTGACCAAAGCCATCACAAGGAGGTTTTCAGTGCAGCACCTGTTTGAGGGCTAGTAACTGCCAGCAGCCTCTCAGCAATTGGTAAGGGAGTAGCCATTTTTCACTAGTAACTGGTGGTTACAGGATGGCCTACATGACTGTCCAGCACATGTCCAGCCTTGGACAGCGCTACACAGGGGCTTCATAATGGCATCCTATTGGGCTTTTTGTATTTTATGGCCTCAGGAATTCACGTCAAATCAGCAGGCACGCCCATCCGGTTGTTCAGTGATGACGCGACGAATCCTACTTCCGGGCCTAAAGTAGTCTGCGTTTAATATGGCTTTTGTGTTGTTAACATGTTTAATGTTTTGTATTTTCTTCTATTTAATCTCAAAAAGCTTTTAAAACAGTCAGTGATCACTGTTGACCTCCCTCGGCTTTTATTACCGCTAATCATTTATTTAAGCTCAGTTTTTAAAACCTTAGGATGTAACTACAGCCCAGCCCATGCAGCAGTATATGAATGACTAACCTCGTATTGTGGATGGATTATCTCAGTTGTTCTCCTGGCTGAAGTTTGGTCCTTTTACAGCATCCTGCCATGCGATTACATTTGTTCCTGACCACCGAGAACACTCACGGTAACTTTTATCGAGTGGAAAAAAAGTTAGCTTGTTTATATTATGCTAACATAGCTGTGTCGCTAGCGGTCACGTAGCACATCATTATATACCAGCTAGCCCAACTTCAGTAACCCTACAAACGTCACTGCTGTTTAGTTTTCTGTCTTCATTTATGTTGGAAGTGATAACAGAGCTGTATGTTTGAATTTGTTTCCAAAACCCCGCAGTCAGGACATGCTATATTGTATTTAGATAGAAGCTAGCGAGCTAACTCCCTGCTAACTTCTAACTCCGTTAAATGTCATAAATTCCGTTTTCATGGATGCCTGGATGTTAAACTCAATTGTTACACCTGGTAGAGCAGAACGCTGATCATTTTATTAAAGATGAAAGACTTTAGACAGTTTTTCAACTCTCAGTAATGCCACAGTGATCGTTTGATATATGGACCTGCAGCGGAGTTTAGGTCCAGACACGGCTAGTGACGTCAGACTGAACAACCGGATAAAATAGTGAAGTAGAGGGCATGCTCGGGAAGAGTGCAAAGTTATCAGATTGAATTGGTTGGATGTTTGGGGTTTATTGAACACCTTCGATACCAAAAATAAGTTTAAACAGGTGTGTTCTGTTTACATGCAGCAACTGTGCTCTTGTTGGGCCTTTTTGGGAAACAGGAAATTTGTAAATATAGCCACTTTTCCCTGTGTCACATACATATGTCACAGCCAACATGTGACACTTTGCCCAGTTTGATTTATAGTAAGTCTTAAATTTGTTTAGGTAGTTAACAGCAATCCCTTTATGACTCCGTGGATTATCCTCACAGTTGAAGTTGGTGGATCACCAAGACTAGCTCACACTGACTGCTTCATCAGGAACTTTGACCTTTGGTAATTGAATAATATGATATTAAATGATGTTGCTCCACAGGCTGTCATTCTGCAGCATCACAGAGAAAGGCTGTGGTTTCTTGGCTTCAGCAGTGAAGTCCAACCCATCCCACCTGAGAGAGCTGGACCTGAGATACAATCACCTCAGTGAGTCTGGAGTGAAGCTCATCTCTGAAGCTCTGGAGGAAGAACACTGTGAAAATATTAAACTCAGGTAAAAACAAACCAAACAAACATGTTTATGTCTTAAATGGGAGATTAAAGCCCTTCCCTGTTACGAAGTTTGTTACATTTTGAGCTTTATTTAACTGGTAACTAATTTCCGAAGCAGCACTTCCTCTTATTTTAGCAAAACCGCTAATGTTGAAACTCCTGTAATGGAAGCACAGTGCCTGCTGGTTTAACTGGGAAATGTCCAATACCATCATTATATGTTTAAGCTAGTGCTGTCAGCGTGAGGCTGGACGGTGTCAATGCATTAACAAGCTAACCGCACTAACGCGTTAACGGAGATTTGTCGCATTAATGCAGTTATGGCGTTAATGTCATTTTAACGCTGACAGCACTAGTTTAAACAGTAAACAATATTATTTACCAAATCCCACAGAGTCTAGTAAGAAACACACCTGCTGAGGGAGGAACACACACTAAACAGCTCAAAAGGCCAAGGGGGACAGTGAACTCATTACTCACTGATTAAAGGAGCCAAAATATTAGAATTATATTTAGCGTAAGCTTTGTTAAACTTATCTGGACATTATTATTTAGTTTGTACTGATGTGTGCCCTGTTCCCCCCACAGAGTGGACCACAATGCAGAATGCTGGTTAAAATCTGGACTGGCAAAATGTAAGTTTTGTTGTTGTGTGAGCAGGTGTGATGTGAAGCAGGAAACACAAACACATCTATCTTCCTGTTAAAAGGGAAACTCCCTTTTAACAGGAAGAAAGGGGAACCAGGCTCTCTGGGAGGGGCGGGGCCATCTGCCACAACCAGTTGTGCATGATGGGAACCTCTGACAGTACTGAGGTACTGCTGTTCATTACTTTATGAAGCCTTCTCCAGAAAGCTTTTTTTGCATTTTGGCAAAAGATTTCAAAAGATCTTCAAGTGGTTTAAATTAGAGATGGACCGATCTGATATTACGTATCGGTCCGATACTGACCTAAATTACTGGATCGGATATCGGAGAGAAAAGAAAAATGTAATCCGATCCATATCACAAAAGCACCTCACAAAACGTGCGACATGGCGTAAGTCATAACCGTAGCACGTCGGAGTATGCACCAGGTGATAGAGCGGTTGTGGCGTGCCAGACCTCTCGGCGGTCTGGTTGAGCATTTGGAGCCTCGCTACCAAAACGGCATTTCATCTCCGAGAAAGTTATCCCAGACAAGTAAAGCAAGTGTGTAAGTTCATCTCTGAATGTTTGTAAAGCATTGCCAGCAAATGCTGGGAGCGACTGCCTCTCCCCCTCCCTCTCCTGTTTCTACTTCAATCATGAAACTGATCAATGATCAGCTGATCGTCTCTCTTGTTTGTTTTTGGCCCACTTTGCGCCTGAAAGAGGAAACCAGCGGCTGAACAACAGCAGCACCTTTGAGCTTGATAAGCTGTTGTTAGAATTTATTTAATATTACTTTCTACACCAGGATCTTTTTCTATGCAGCTGACAGCTGTAACTGTGCAGGGGCGGATCTAGCATGGTTTAGCCAGGGGGGCAGGTAGGGCATTAACAGGGAAAAGGGGGGTACTAAGGTACTACTTTTCTTTCTTATTCTCATTTAAAATGTCTAGTTTTTAATAAATAATTACCCAAATCTTACAACCGAAGTTTTCATCTGATGTAAAATGTATGGAAGTCCATTACTGTATATAGGAACTATTAATTAAATTTATAACCTAGTAAGCTATAATATGTTTTCCTTTGGGAATGTTGAATCTATTTAGTTATTGTAGAAAAATTATTGATTTCTGTGCTTTTTTTTTTTTTTTTTACACGTGCATTAATAAATTAAAGTGGATTACGTCAGTTAAGCATAATGAGGCAGAGCGTTGGGGGTGGTTCCCTATTATTATTATTATTTTTTTCTGCTAGGAGTTTGCAACCCTAATAGTTAGGTTGCTTAATATTTCCACTAAGTCCTCTTTAAAATACCAGAATAGGGAGGATGGTGCAGGTTTAAGGTTATTAGATTGATCAGTATTGCTGATCTATGAAATATTTTGGGTGCAGTGTATCTTTTGCATACAGGTATAACACAATAGCTTTAGTTTGGTTTAGTTTTTTAAACTTGACTATGAACTTATACAAAATGCAGCAAGATATTTAAAAAAAATTTTTTTTATTGATTATAAAATACGCTATATCGGATTTGTATCAGTATCGGCAAATATCCAAATTTTTGATATCTGTATCGGTATGGGACATAAAAAAGTGGTATCGTGCCATCTCTAGTTTGAATCCACTTTGAGGAAAATCATTTACAAACTGCTCCCAATTTCATCAGGACTGGGTGTGTAAAAAATTCAGCCCGAGACCAAAAGAAGTGTCCACAAACTTCATAATGTCATCCCAAGGTCTTTAGATAAGCCTGCAGCTGTCGGTTTCAGAGTTCATCTGTTTCCATATGACCAGCAAGGGGTGTGTGTCAGGTGCATCTCTTCCTCCAAACATGGCGGGTCGAATTGAGGCCAAACATGTAGTTACATGTACAGACAGGCCTGTACATGTAACTTCTTGAGCAGGGGGGCCTTGCAGGTGCTGCCAGAGTCCAATCCAGTATGGCGTAGTGTGATAGCAGTGGTCTTCTTGGTGAATGTGGTCCTACCTGCCATCGTTAACAAGGTCCTGTGTAGTTCTGGGCTAATCCAGCACCTTTCACACTGTGAGGCAGGATCCTGCATGGACCTCCAGACGAAGGTTGACTGATGGTCATATTATATTTATTCCCTTTCTAAATAATCACACCAACAGTGATCACCATCTCACCAAGCTTCTTGCTGATGGTCTTGTAGCCCATCAGCCTTGTGTAGGTCTGCATTCCTGTCCCTGGCATTCTTTGGCAGCTCTTCGGTCTCACCCATGGTGGTGGAGAGGTTGGAATGGAGGAAATTGGTGTGCTCCATATACATAATGTGTTGATATATTAGAAGTATCTGGTTCATTGACTGATTGAAATCTGTGTGACCCATGGATTGTAATCTCAATTCAGAATTCTGGCTTGGTTGTAGGGGCACAAATACCAACTACAAGAGTTTCTCGACCCAGTAGTAAGTCACATTTGCTCGAGGATCTTATTTCACTCTCTGACACGTAAATCAGTTTAGAACTTTTATGTGTTCTTTATGTTTTTCTGGATTTTTAGTTGATATTCTGTTTCTCTCTATTAAAATGAAGCTACACAGAAATTAGAGATTGTTTATTTCTTTGTAAGTGAGCAAACTTACAAATTCAGCAGGGGGGGTCTAATAATTATTTCCCTCACTGCAAATGAGAGCTACACAAGTTACCTTTTTTGGTCGATCCAACTTTGATCTTAGTGTGTGATTTATCAAATCTGTCTCAAAAATTATATTTAATTCCTATTACCTTTCTCCAGATGCATGTGAGCTGACACTGGATCCTAACACCGCTCATAAACTCCTCGTCCTATCTGATGGCAACCGAAAAGTCAGCCAAGGCAGGGAGGAGCAGCCATACCCTGATCACCCTGACCGGTTTGACCACTGGACCCAAGTCCTGTTCCAGCAGGGCCTTACTGGGCGCTGTTACTGGGAGGTTGAGTGGGAAGGAAACTGGGCTGGCATCGGTGTGACCTACAAGGGCATCAGTCGCAAAGGTGTTGGAAACAGCTGCGTAATAGGATACAATGAGAAGTCTTGGGGACTGCACAGTTCAGCTCATGGCTATGCCGCTTATCACGATATCAAAAGCATAGCCATCCCAGTTCCTTCATCAGGCTGCCACAGGGTGGCGGTGTATCTGGACTGGGAGGAGGGCATCCTGTGCTTCTACAGAGTTTCACCTGGAAGGTCCCTGACACACCTGCACACCTTCTTCACCAAATTCACAGAGCCTCTTTACCCTGGGTTCAGAGTGTGGGATTATGACTCCTCTCTCAGATTGTGCCAGCTGAACTAGGCTTTGGCTCGGCTTCATTAGACCACTGATACTTTTCACCAAGTAGATGTTGATGGAGGCAGAATATCATCAGTGTAACCTCAAACCTGCTCAGACACTCGACTAGCTGCTAGTAATCATCGCTGATGATTAAACCCCAATGCATTTGGTCCCTAAAATTACAAAATTGATGTGGATGTCCAAATTCTCCCAGGCCTAGTTGCATGTTTAGCTGATGTGTTTTTAATTTAAAAGATTAAAATGTGTAACTGTGCTATTCCCTCAGTTTTATCTTCAGCTGAATGACAATAAATACCCGATTGTAACACCGGCAGTGTGAGATGGTTTTGTTTTTACTGGACCATGAAGTCCTCTGTATACCAAAGTATTCTAGAGTCAATGTGAGGTCTTCAAGCTTCTGGCTCATCTACAAGACTTCTTTCTGTGACTGTGTACCCATCCTGTCATTTTTATGTTGACTGTCAGCTGCTTGTCTCATTTAGTCCTGAAAGACTACACAAATCTAGACATACTGTATTCCTCCCTCACTATTATTAAAACTATTATAAACCACGTTCAGGCCTACATGTGAAAAATCAAACATGTTGATCTATAGTTTTGAAAGCGAGGTCATTAATAAAACCTATCCCACAACTGACATTTAGTCAATGAATCTCTGTTTGCAATCACTGTCACTTATTTGTATAAAACACTGTCAAAGTGAACGTGTGAGATGTTTTATTTAAATCAGTGAATGGTAAGTTCAGATGATCACTCCACCTCTTGGAATGTTGAATTTGGACTCAGGTCTATTTTTCCTATGGTTTTCTGTTAACAATGGCTTTCTTCTTGCCACTCTTCCATAAAGGCCAACTTTGTGCAGTGCACGACTAGTAGTCGTCCTATGGACAGATTCCCCCACCTGAGCTGTAGATCTCTGCAGCTCGTCCAGAGTCACCATGGGCCTCTTGGCTGCATTTCTGATCAGCGCTCTCCTTGTTCGGCCTGTGAGTTTAGGTGGACGGCCTTGTCTTGGTAGGTTTACAGTTGTGCCATACTCCTTCCATTTCTGAATGATGGCTTGAACAGTGCTCCGTGGGATGTTCAAGGCTTGGCAAATATTTTTGTAGCCTAAGCCTGCTTTAAATTTCTCAATAACTTTATCCCTGACCTGTCTAAATCCAATTGAGAATCTGTGGCAAGATCTGAAAACTGCTGTTCACAAACGCTGTCCATCTAATCTGACTGAGCTGGAGCTGTTTTGCAAAGAAGAATGGGCAAAGATTTCAGTCTGTAGATGTGCAAAGCTGGTAGAGACAGACCCTAAAAGACTGGCAGCTGTAACTGCAGCAAAAGGTGGTTCTACAAAGTATTGACTCAGGGGGCTGAATAATTACGCACACCCCACTTTGCAGTTATTTATTTGTAAAATATGTTTGGAATCATGTATGATTTTCGTTCCACTTCTCACGTGTGCGCCACTTTGTGTTGGTCTTTCACGTGGAATTCCAATAACATTGATTCATGTTTGTGGCTGTAATGTGACAAAATGTGGGAAAGTTCTAGGGGGCCGAATACTTTTGCAAGCCACTGTAATTGTGACTTTCAATTTCAATTTCAATTTTATTTCTATAGCACATTTAAAAGTCACAAGTACAACAAAGTGCTTCACAAACGAACCATACTTGCAATTTACAACAGGAGAAAACAGTTAACAAAGAATAAAATTATAAAATAATAATATAGGAACAGACATGAATCAGGGAAAATTAAGCTAAGTAGTTTGAAAAGCGAGCTTAAACAGATGGGTTTTTAACCGAGATTTAAAAGATTGGATAGTTTCCGACGCACGGACATCAACCGGTAGGCTGTTCCAGAGTTTTGGTGCAGCGAAAGCAAAGGCCCGATCCCCCTTCGTCTTTAATCGAGACATTGGTTGCATTAGGAGCCCCTGATTAGAGGATCTGAGTGCCCTTGTAGGGATATATAGATTAAGAAGGTCAATCAAATAACTGGGTGCCAAGTTATTTAAGATTTTAAAAGTATATAAAAGAATTTTAAAAACAATACGGTATTTGACAGGAAGCCAGTGGAGGTCAGCTAGAATGGGAGTAATATGATCCTGTCTTCTAGTGCCGCTTAAAAGGCGTGCTGCGGCATTCTGGACTAATTGTAGGCGTTGAATAAGAGAGAGTTGGAGGCCTAAGTAAAGAGAATTACAGTAGTCCAGTCTAGAGGTTATAAAAGCATGAATGAGCCTTTCAAGGTCTTTATGTCGTAGGTAAGGCATTGCCTTCGAAATTTGGCGTAGTTGGTAGAAGCTGGTTTTTACCACTGCAGCCACTTGCTTATCTAATTTGAGGGAGCTGTCCAGCATTACTCCGAGATTTCTGACAGTGGGCGATAAGTGGCTGGCATAGGAACCTAAAGTCTCCGAAAGCTGTTTCAACGGCATGTGGCTACCAAAGACGATAATTTCTGTTTTGTTTTCATTGAGGGTGAGCGAATTATGCAGTAGTCAGTCTCTGACGTCACACAGGCAATTAAGCAACGGCAATAGCGGGGATTGAAGATCCAAATCCAAAGGGAAATAGATTTGGATATCATCCGCATAGCAGTGAAAAGAGATATTGTGATTTCTAAAGATTTTTCCCAGGGGTAACAGATAGAGAGAGAACAACGTGGGACTTAACACAGACCCCTGGGGAACACCGCAACGAAGGGGTGCGGGGGAAGAGGAGTGATTTCCCATAGAGACAGAGAAAAACCGCTCGGATAGGTATGATTTAAACCATGAGAGTACTTTGCCTTTAAGGCCAACTACATGTTCAAGTCTTGAAAGGAGAATATCATGGTCGACCGTATCAAAAGCAGAGGACAAGTCTAAAAGAACTAAAACCACAGGGCGCCCTGTATCAACAGTTACGAGGAGATCGTTAAAAACTCTCAGTAAAGCTGTCTCGGTACTGTGGTGAGGTTTAAAACCAGATTGGAATTTTTCATTGATTCCATTTGCCTCTAAGAAAGATTGCAATTGCTTGAGAACAATTTTCTCTAAGACTTTAGCCATAAAAGGGAGTTTCGATACCGGCCTATAGTTTGAGAGGACATTAGGATCAAGATTACTTTTCTTGATTACAGGTTGGATAACTGCATGTTTGAACACGGCAGGGACGCAGCCTGATAGTAGTGATGAATTCATTATAAGTAAAATCCAGGGTCCTACAATATTCAGGGCGTTTTTGATAATGCGAGAAGGGAGCACATCATGACGGGAATTGGAATTTTTCGTTTGAGCTATTATTTCCTTAAGGGTCGGAAAGGAAACAAATTCAAACTGTTCTAGTACCGACGAGGGTTCGGATGTTAAAGATGTGTCCTCAATGGGTAGATATGTGGATCTTAGTGCTATAGTTTTATCTGAAAAATAGTTTAGGAATTTTTCACATAAAGCTTGGGAGGTCTCGGTCTGAGTGGAGAGTGGATTTATTAACGAATTAAAAATGCCAAAAAGGACCTGCGGCTTATGACTATTAGTCGCAATGATCTCCGAAAGGAAGGAGGCTTTTGCAGTTTTAACAGCCTTCTGATATTTCTTCGGACAATTGTGGAGAATGTCAAAGGAGATCTGGAGTTTGTCTTTCTTCCATCTCCTCTCCGCTTGGCGGCATTCACGTCGGAGGGTACGAGTATAGTCATTCATCCATGGTTGACGGAATGGTTTAAGGCGTTTGGTCTTTAAGGGAGCCACAGTGTCTAAAATAGAAGTACAGGTGGCGATGAAGGAGTTAGCGAGATCATTAACCGGTGTAGCTGTATCCCAGTTAATTTCGCAGAAGGCAGTGTTGGTCAGAGCCATAGAAAACTGAGCAATAGTCTCTGAGTTAATCATGCGTATATTTTGCACAGGACCCTCACGTTTCAGCTCCATATTGCACACATTGACATTAAACAAAACCGGGAAATGGTCCGATATCCCAGGATTATAAATGTCCGTAATGCAAATGTCCAAACCGTAGGATAGTACCAAATCAAGCGTGTGGCCTTTAATATGGGTTGGTTTACTGACCCACTGAGTAAGGTTAAAAGAGTCTATAAGAGCAAGAAAGTCCTTGACCAGTGGGTCCAACTCACAACAGACATGAATATTGAAATCACCAGTAATGAGAGTACAGTCATAATTAACCAAGAGGTTTCCTAAAAAGTCAGCGAACTCATGAATAAAATCCTTATTGACTTTTGGTGGGCGATATACCACCGCACAGAGGATCGGGGAGGAGCAGTTCAACTCAAGTAACTGCACCTCAAAGCTAGAAAATATGGCTGGGGGAAGCTGTCGCACACGGAATTTGTTTTTAAAAGCCGTGACTAGCCCTCCCCCTCTGCCCGAAGTCCTAGGAGTACTGACAAAAGTACATTCTGGTGGAAGAAATTCCGATAGGGAGACAGACTCACCAGGTCGGATCCAGGTTTCTGTCAGGAATAGAAAGTCTCGCTCGGAGGAAAGAAAAAAATCATTCAGAACGAAAGACTTGTTCGCCAGCGATCTAATGTTCAGCACAGCCATCTTGATCGTAGTCATCTCATCGCTATTTGGAGCACGCCTCAGCGGACGTAGGTTGCTGTGGTTCACGCCACCACCACGCGCCCGTATCCAGCTTCTAGTGGGTTGGTGGACGATTGGTAGTTCCGAATTAGCGAGTTGTCCGAGTTGTCGGATCCATCGATGGCGGAGTAATCTGATGGTGTGCTGGTCATGGAGAGAGGATAGGGGTTGGAGGATATCCGAAATGGCGTAGTAGTTGGTTACACCATGTAGTTTCAAATAAGTTTTGATGCGAATCCGGATGCCGCTCCGTTTTCCCCGTCGTCTGGGCCGTTTCTTGGCAGGGGGGAAAAAAGGCAGGCAATATATGCCAGTAGTCGTGTCTATGGGAGACGGAATGTCGCTTCCCAATTTCAAAAGTGGATATGCTGGTTGATGTTTCAAAGGTCGGAAATGTTTCAGAGGTCGGAGATCCAGCAGCGTTTGACGGTCATAAACAATTAATGTGGTTCCATCCAGAAAACATAAGGAAAATAAAACAGCTAACAACAAAAGGAACTCGGAGGAGCGGAGACGGCTTGCCGTACACACTGGCGCCATCTTGCACAATGATGACTATGGTGAAGGTGGAGGTGGTTATGCGTGGTTATGATGATGGTGTTGCATTGAGGTGATGATGATGATGGTACTGGTGTGGGTATGTCCAGTAGCGGTTTTTGATACGGGCGACACGGGCGGTTGCATCACGGGCATTGGCAAAAAAAAAAAAAAAAATTACTCGTACTCATGCTGCCCTGACATCATGCCAGCGCATTTTGGAGATGACAGACACCGATCGGTGTTCTTACGGCCATTTGCTGGGAGTAAGGGCGCCCTCCGTTTGCGAGGTGCACCTGCTGCTTGGGAGGAGAGGGCGGGGCGGCGGGGGATTCACTGGCTGGCTGGAGCAGCATCTAATTGCCAACCCACAAAATAAAACAAAATAAAAACAAACCAACAAACACAAAAACACCAAACATCATGATACAGACTTATAATTTGCACCGATGTTTTTTCAAAATTCTATACGCGAAAAGTGAGCGCGAGAGCCCTCGGTGCGCCTGCTTGCTGCTGAAGTCAAAGTAAACTTTATTACATACATACATACAGTCCAGCATATAGAGAGACGAGACGACGAGGCTCCAGTTACAGCAGTGCAAGTAAGCAAACAATAAATATAAGAAGAGTAAGAAAATAAATATACACTTTAGGACTCGGGGTAAAGGGATCAATAACAATTTAACATTTATACTTTATAGTTTGATGATTTAAAGTCTCACACACAACCTGTCGAAAGGGGAGGGGGGCTGGCTGCTTCCAAATAGAGCACATTTCATTCATAATGTTGTAAATCCAAGCCCATTATGTATTCATGATTTGAATCCTGGGTCGTGCGAAGTCCCAGAAATAAACCCTAGACATGTAGCAATGGGAATTGCATTTACTTGTGTGTTCCGCCCGGAGTCTAGAGAGTGTAACACCGGAAGGTGAGAAGAAGAGGTCGTGTCAAAATTCATGGGCTGCATCCTCCTGAGGACCCGGCCTTCGCGGTCTACGTGGGCCGGGTCCTCAGAAGGTCGGGTAGGCCGGAAGTAAACGGCTGGGGAAATTGGACGGTCTAGCCTTCTGATTAGCGTCGCCGCTGTCTCGGTGGAGTTTAATAAACTCGGCTGTCTGCTCCTTGCTATCTAAAATATAACAGGACACTGGGGTAAATTCTCGACTGTCTCATACTTCTGTTTAATCAGTTTTCTGTTTGACGTTTAGTCAGCTGTGTGAAAACCAAGGAGGAACCCACCTGGGGGATTAATAAAGTTTTATTTTATCTAATCTAATCTGATTACTTTAATTTCAGCCAAACCGATTTACTCATGAACAAACAAAACACTGAAAAAAGCCCAACAATAACATTTTTAGGTTGTCTAAGTGACTTATATATCACGTTTAACCCGAGTAACGAAAGTCTGCGGTGATCTGAAAATGATGTGCCGGGAGTTGTGCCGTTCTCGGCGGCTTCAGTGACCATCGAGCTTCCGGCTAGCTATCAAGCTGGTGGGTAACAGACGTCTCCGAAAACGTCAAAGCACTTTTGCAAATATGTGATATCTTGATACACCGAGCAGATATTTGATGTTTACACTGCTACTTTCCCGCCTGAAAATATGTTAAAGGTTTATTTTGTGACCCAGAAAGATTAGTATGAGTAATTTTAAAACTTAGAAGCGGCCTCCATTGCCGGAAACTGGAGTTTGGCTGGGCCGCGCTATGAATTCTGGGATATGGTGGGCCACGAAGGACACACCCGACCTATCCTTCAAATTCGGGGAAAAGGAGGACGCATTTGTCGGCTGCATTCGGAGGAGTCTACGAATTTGGACAGCCTTCGTCACGTCGCTGTAACGTAATCGGTCTACAAATGCGGCCTCAGGAGGAAGCAGCCCATGAATTTGGACACGACCATAGTATAAGTACGAGAAGTGTGGAAGTGAGAGGTTGTGAAATGGGACGGTCTAGCCTTCGTTGCGCTGTTCAGGTTTCCTAGCAACCATGATACTAACCGCGAGAAACGTTTCATACAGCAGTGTGTGACAGAAATGAAGGAGAAAAAATGAGTATCTGAGGCTGAGACCACAGGACTGTAAAACATGATTGTTGGGCTTCATTTCTGTACTGAACAGTCATTTAAGATTAGTTAGTAAATAACAATTAGCTGATGTTGTTCATGACACTAAAATCTACGGAAGCGTAGAGCTGCCACCCAGGCAAAAGAAAATAGAAGTATATCACGTTATAACGTGAAAAGTTTATTGTTCTAACAAGATACTTTTCACGTTTGAACAACATAATATCACGTTATTACAATATACATAATGATCACGTTCGTACAATATATTGTACGAACGTGATCATATATTGTACAAACGTAAAAAAAGATACCATTAGAATAACATTTTTTTATTGTAAGAACATAAAACGTGTTGCGTTCGGAAACCCTAATCCATGGTAGGCATGGAGAGCTCACGCTCTTCAGAACTGGCACTTAACTTTCAATGTTAAGCTGCTTTCAACATGGACACAAACACTGATAGCCCACTTCTGAGATTTCTTCGGAATCGTGGTGTACCTGAGGACTGTCTCTTTCGAATGCTACAAGAACGCGTAAGTGCTCTCTTGAGGGGGAAATTTGTAAAACTCACTTTTTACGAAGTTACAGCGTCTAAAAATGTGACATATTGCTAAGTTAGCAACCACAGTGGTTTTCGCTTCTCTCGCTTTGACTGCGTAAGGACTTAACGGTAGGCTGCATTGTTGTGGATCTATATGGAATCGAGAATGTAAAACAAATTAACCCGCTGTATAAAACTGGGTTGTTGTTATTACCACGGTTATTAAATGTTACTAATAAACCCGTATGCAGATTCCAGGTTTCTTAAATATATCACTATATTATGTGATGCACAATGTTTCCTTGTTTATCTAAAAACAAATGAATTAAACTGTGTTTATATTGATATTTGGCTTCAATTTAAAAAAAACCAATGAGTTCAACCCTTTGTGCACTGTGCAACTGAAAGACAGGTGAATACTAATTTACTTTTTCCAAAGTGTGCGTTGTATATACTGTAATATTTCAATTAATGACATGTTAGAGAATCTGATTAATGTTGCTGGCAAGGAGAGAGAAAAGAATAAATGCTAAATATTGATGGCTGCCACTAAAATAATAACAGACAATTATCAAAACACATGTGAAATGTACATACATTTTTTTAGTGAGGTACCTCAAGTGGTGTGGCAGCAGGCATACCTTGTACTTCTGTATAGTAATAAATATCTCTGTTATTACAGATTGATGTCACAGTGATTGATTTCATGGAAGACAAGACAAAAATACTCGAAAAATTGAGTTAGGGTGGATCCATGAAGGTAAGCAAGTGAGAAAGCGCAGAGGAGGAGGAACAAGGACCTTTGATGTGCCCAAAGACTCCAAAAAAGCTGACATATTACAGTATGCTAAAGATCTTTTCTTTCCAAGTGGAAAAAGCAAATTTGGAAGATGGGAGGTGTTCAGTCATGACATATTAGACTATCAGGAAGAGGCCGTATTTGATGAAGATGTCACAGTTGGAGAACTCTACTCAGCACTTAAAATGGGAATGTTGAGATTTTACTTGTGCACAAGAAGATTTTCCAATGATGAAGAAGTTTATGATAGAGGGAAAGCACAAGTAAACAATGTCACACAACTGACTGACTCACATCAAGGAGATGAAGAAGCTTCTCACACTGTTGTAATCTCATCATCAGAATCTAGGAATGCTGATGAAGATGTATTATTAGACACATCTGAGAGAGAGCCTCTGCCTTGTCAACTTGATGACACTGTAATAGATGAACCATTCCTGCAGTTTGAGGAAGATGATCTGGTCATCACATCCATTACACTTCCTCCAACAAACACAGCAGTCAGTAGTCCAGATACATCTATAAGCAATGAAGCAATAAGCTCTGCAGGATCATATGATGTTGTCTGTGTTACCATCAAACTTCACAGGGTTACTATTCTGGAGGAGATGATCAGCCAGTTCAAAGATCCACCACTCCTCATACACCCTCTAAAATACACCTACATCGATGAAAAAGGAGCTGATGCAGATGGCGTATCAAGAGATGTGTATGCTCCATTTTGGTCAGAGTTTGTGGACAACACAGCTGAAGGAGAGGAGTTCAGAGTGCCATCACTGTCTCCTAAATGGCAGGAAGAAGCAGGCACGTGCAGAGGGGGGGGCTAGAGGGGCTTGAGCACCCGCCCCTTTCCTGATGGGTGCCCAAAGTGCCCTTTTGTTGAGGCAACTTTTAAAAAAAAAATTATTATTATTATTATTTTAATGTGTGCGTGCGTGCGGAGTCCTGTCTGTGCCCCTCAACAATAATATTTAACTATTAATCACAGTTTTGCTAAATAAAAGGATCTGGCTTGCATCAGTCACATGATCACATTTAACCAATGGTCGCCCTTGACGGCAGAGCGCGCTGGTTACGAGCCGGGAACGAGCTCACAAAGAGCACGCGCATTTTTAGCGGTCCGGAGCTGCAGGAGAAACACAAGTTAACTCAGAGACACAGACTGATGCGACACAACCAGTAAGTAGGTGTACAGCGCACACTGTAGTGTGTAGCACACAGGAGTATTAGCTTATTACGTACACGTTGGTAAGCTGTCTTGTTGCAACGGACGAACTGAAACAAACGAGCGTGCTGTGTGTGCAACAGCGCGACAAACATTACCTGTCCTTTTATTAACTGCACAGGTAGTGCTGGTCACAGCTGCTGGCTACCTGTGTAAGGCTGTCATGGGTCTGTAGCTCTGTCACCGTTTTAGGGAACATGTTTAGTTTTAAAGTATTTAGAAACATATTTAGTTTTAAAGTATTTAGAACATATTTAGTTTTAAAGTATTTAGAAACATATTTAGTTTTAAAGTATTTAGAAACATATTTAGTTTTAAAGTAAGTTTCCGGGCTTTTCCTGCCTTTCTGGAGGGATTATATTTCACTAAAAACGATCTAATATGCATGTCCACATAATAATTATTATAATTATAATATATTAAAAAACACAAGCTGTATTTTAAAGAACATACATTAAGAAGCAGATTATATTAGATTTATATTTTAAATAAGACAAAATTTGGATGTTACAGCAGTAAAATGATTGTATCTCTACAGTTTAAAAATGTAATAAGCTTTGCCCTGCACAGAGTGGATAGTGAAACAAATGGAATCATCATAAATACATTATTTCATATTTATTACTTCCCCCTCCTCATTGCTTTATTATTGTAGCTCTAGTAATAAATAATAATGTAAGGATTCTGGATCAGCACCATGATGCCCATAGTATATACAGTATTCTGAAGAAGGTCTAAAATGTCCCTGTGTGTGCGTGCATGTGTGTGTTTTATTTAGATGGATTTTTAAAAAAAATATTACTCATGATATAATATTGTGCAGACATGGCTGGTAAGGACATGAGGAGGAAACAGCAGGAGCTGTGTGAGGCTACTAAAGGCAGTGCTATAACATTTTTCTCTCATCATTTTATTATAGATTAAGTGCAAGAGTTGTTAGGTGTGGATAATTAGATTATAGTTTACTACAATAACAAGTTGTGCCTTGTTCTCAGATGGACAGCAAGTGGAGAGTGATATATGAGATGATGGGATGGAAGAAGAGAAGCAAAGAGTGATTCACAGGCAGAGCCTAAATTATTTCTCACAGTTTTTTATTGCCTTATGGTTCCAAGCGCTGTCACCAATCTTTGCATTTAGTTATTATCTCATGACACTTGTTTAATCAGCTACCATCTCTCCTGTGGACTTTTTAATGTCTACAGCATAGGTGTCAAACTCTGGCCCGCGGGCCAAATTTGGCCCGCAGCCTAATTACATTTGGCCCGCGAAGCCATACCAAATTACTATTAGAGCTGGCCTACTGGTATTATACAGCTAATATATATATTGTTTAGTATTAAGCTTTGCTTGTTCCATATTCAGGTTTCCAGCAAAACTTATTTGAGTCCATAAGAAAATATTCATTCTTATATCTGGAGGAAGATTTTTTTTTCAATAAATATTAATGTTAGCCCGCGACTTTGTTCCAGTTTTGAATTTTGGCCCACTGTGTATTTGAGTTTGACACCCCTGGTCTACAGTCTCAGATCAGCACAGCCCTGCCCTCCAGCACTATCCACAGCAACCCCTCAACAGCAACATTGTACCCATCAGGTAAAACACCGGCTACGTTTGCTTTGCCTTGTTGCCCATATTAGATTCTTGATGAATGTGTGTTGTTGTTATTCAGCCTGGCTCAATGTGCCCCTTTTTAGCTTTAAGCACCCGCGCCCCTTTAAACCTCTCTGCACGGCCCTGGGAAGAAGAGTGGAAATCCATGGGTAGAATTTTACTGAAGGGATTTCAAGACCATGGATATTTCCCTTGTCGCCTTGCTCCTGTTTTCACAGTGGCACTCATCTTCGGTGAGAATCACGTATCAGATGATCTGCTGTTTGAAAGTCTTCTCTTTTACCTAAGTCAATCAGATAGGGATCTGATAACAAGGGCACTAAAAGAAGATCTTTCAGATGAAGACAGGGATGAAGTGCTGGATCTCATGGATCGCCTGGATGTATCAGTGCTTCCAACCAAAGAGAACTTAAAAGGCCTTCTTCTGAAAGTCGCACACAAACAATTAATCCAAAAACCAGCATATGCCGCAGAGAAAATGTCCTTAGTTGTAAGCCACTTCCTAAAAGACACTTTTCAAAGCCCACAAGATGTCCTACTAATGTCTATCCATCCATCTTCATCCGCTTTATCCGAGGCCGGGTCGCGGGGGCAGCAGCCTAAGCAAAGAGGCCCAGACCTCCCTCTCCCCAGCCACCTCCTCCAGCTTATCCGGGGGAACACCAAGGCGTTCCCAGGCCAGCCGAGAGATTTAATCTCTCCAGCGTGTCCTGGGTCTGCCCCGGGTCCTCCTCCCGGTGGGACATGCCTGGAACACCTCACCCAGGAGGCGCCCAGGGGGCATCCTTGTCAGATGCCCGAACCACCTCAGCTGGCTCCTTTCGATGTGGAGCAGCAGCTGCTCTACTCTGAGCCCCTCCCGGATGGCCGAACTTCTCACCCTATCTCTAAGGGAGAGGCCAGCCACCCTTCGGAGGAAGCTCATTTCTGCCGCTTGTATCCGCGATCTCGTTCTTTCGGTCACTACCCACAGCTCGTGGCCATAGGTGAGGGTAGGGACGTAGATCGACCGGTAAATTGAGAGCTTCGCTTTTACGCTCAGCTCCCTCTTCACCACGACGGACCGGTGCAGCGTCCGCATTACTGCAGCTGCAGCCCCAATCCGTCTGTCGATCTCCGGCTCCCTTCTCCCATCACTCGCGAACAAGACCCCGAGATACTTGAACTCCTCCACTTGGGGCAGGAACTCATCCCCGACCCGGAGTGGGCACTCCACCCTTTTCCGGCTGAGAACCATGGCCTCAGATTTGGAGGTGCTGATCCTCATTCCTGCTGCTTCACACTCGGCTGCAAACCGTTCCAGTGCGTGTCCTACTAATGTATGAAGATAAAAAGCCAACAACGAGAAAGCTTTTGAAGTTGCTTACTGCCTCTCCCACCACTCAAGCAGAGAAGCAGAGCTTCAGATTTCTGCACCAGTACATCAGAGGACTTGAAGATACAGGGCTCAGAAGGATGTTCAGGTTCTTACTGGGTCAGATGTCATCTGTGTTGACAAGGTTGAGGTACTGTTCACGCCTGTGGATGGACTGGCACGACAACCTGTGGCACACACATGCGGCCCTCTTCTGGAACTACCATGGACATACACGTCCTACCCAGAACTACGAAATGAACTGGACAATGTTTTGGCTGCTAAAAGCTCTTATGAGTTCAGCATAGCTTGATTAAAGTCCATCATGTTTAAACCAAAGAATGAAAGGTTTGCACTAACAATGACTGGCTATGAAGCTCTAAAGTTTGTTAAACCCACAAACAGGGAACACATCATTGTATAAAAAAAGAAAGAGCTTAAATTTCAGGGAAGTGTTTTATTAGTAACTATTACTAACTATTATTACTAACTAAGAATTACTAACTATTATTAGTAATTCTTGGAGATAGCTGAAGTTTCTCCTCTCTTGACAGCGACACCGTTGACGGATTTTAAAGCTGAATGTGAGGACTGCCCTGACCCTTCTCTGCTGCGACAGGTTATCCGCTCAGGCTGGCCTAAGGTGAAAAGGTCTCTCCCACCTGAGATGCAGCCGTATTTCCTGTTGCGACATGAACTTGCTGTGGAATCACCGTTGGTTTTCCGGGGGACACGTCTGGTGGTCCCAAGGTCCCTGCGAGAAAAGGTGATATGCCTCGCACACGAAGGTCACCAGGGCATAGTTCGCACAAAGCAGCTCTTCAGAGAGCTTTACTGGTGGCCATGCATGGATACTCAAGTCCATGTGATTCTGTCATCGTGCTCAGTCTGTCAATCGTGTGACAAAACGGCCAAAACTGCTCCTGCTCCCCTACAGCCGGTTCCGTTTCCAGATGGTCCCTTTCAGCATGTGGCCGTTGACATTGTTGGACCTTTTGACCGCGGGTCGCAGGACTGCAGGTTTGCTATCACGCTGGTCGATTACTTCAGCAAATGGCCAGAAGTAGCCTTTACTTCATCAGCTACTACAGACACTGTGATTAGGTTCTTGTCTTCAGTTTTTGCACGGGAGGGAAACCCTTGTGAGCTTACGACAGATAATGGACCACAATTCACTTCATCTGCCTTTGAAAGAGGCATCAAGCACATTAGAACAAGTGTGTATCACCCTCAAGCGAACGGGTGTGTTGAAAGATTCAACAGAGTACTGAAGGACTGTGTTCAGGCTGCACAGGTGTCCCAGAAGCTGTGGAAGCCCGCGGTAACAGAGATGCTACAGAATTACCGTGCTACAGCTCATGCAACAACTGGAGCAGCTCCGTTTCAGCTTCTCAGAGGGAGACCAATGAGAACAAAGCTAAATGTCCTGCCATTTCCCAAAGACACAGGACAGTATGACCAATGCAGGCCAGAGTCTTTCACCAGCAACGTAGGAATAAACGCTACACTGATGCTAAGAGGGGGGCAAAACCTCCCCAGCTTGTGGTCGGTGACAGGGTGCGGATACGTAAGCCTTTCCGAGTGGGGAAGGGAGAGAGACAGTTCACTGATCCACTGTCAGTGCAGCAACAGACTGGACTGAGCACCTTCATCTTGAGTGATGGAAAGTGATGGAATGCAGCCCGTCTCTCACTCTGCCGAGCAGAGAATGCTGAGCCGTTGCAGGCTGGTGAAGAGGTTGAAAACAACACAAGAGAAACTCCTAAAAGACCTTCTGTTCCTAACAGACCAAGACAGTTACCAGCTTGGACCAAGGATTATGTAATGAAATGAGTTAAAAAAAAAAAAGTGGGAAAATAACACGCTTGAGCTGTTGGATGCTAATGTTAAGTTCCATACTGCTAGTTCTGAGGTCCAAGTATAATAGATGATTGATTTACTATGATTTATTTGTGAAGTTTTGTGACTTAAGGTTGTTCAGTTACTACAGTAACCTTAACTGTACAAGTATTCATTATAAAGGACGATTTAGGCACCATAACAAGATGGGTATGTTAAGATCACAGGTATAGTTCAAACACCCAGTAGTGTTATAGGTGAAATAGGTTCAGCAAGCAGTATTGAAATGCTGTCTGGTTGCAAAGTTTACTACTGATAATGTTATGTGCAAATAGTAATGTTACCATGCTAAGTAAGTAATACTGAGGTAGTAGAATTCTGTGAGAATGAGGAGAGATGTTATGTTTACATACACTGCTAAGATGGTGAAGGGTTGCTTTACAGGGGGACTGAATATGAACATATACTCAGTTACCAGTAGGGGGCTCTGTGACTAATAGTGATAGAAGGATAGAAGAAGAGAAGTGTATTGTGATATGTTTTGGATGGCGAACTATTGCTGAATACACATTCCATGATAAACCAAGCCCGTCTCCGTTCTTCTGTCGAAACACCACATGAAGGACCACTGTACACAGCCTCTTAATGTGACCAATATCTTTTTACAAAAGACGCAGGTGACCATTTTTAGTATTTAAAAAGTTTGCCAGTGCTTTTCAGCTGAACTAGCATGCTAGCGCTAAGTTATCAAGTATTAGTCTAAATATCAACTGGTGCTAGTGATGTTTTGGTCTCGAAAAAAGTAGCCTAGATGTTAAACTTACCGTGCAAACTTTCAGATGAACCACAGATCGCATATTTGTGATTTGTCCTAAAAACGTCCTTGGTAAAAGCTCGACGTTTTCTGTTCTCTCTCCACTCCGCAGACTGTGCACGCTGCTGGTTCGTTAGCTGTAGCCGTGAACCAGCAGCTCTTCTCCCGCTCCTCCCGCCCTCATCCAATCAGAGACGAGCTACAGATGCACATTCAAAATTAGGCGCACTCAGTGTTATGGCAAATGCAGATGGACCCAGGGAGCAGAACGCACGGAGGCAGAGTTGCGGTGAAGACAGTTTATTTACAGTGATGGGGAGGTTTTACAAGGACAAAGTATGTACAATAGCGTATGAATGGGGACGCGGAGCCAGGACGTGCAGGTGACGGAAACACACACAGGTACACAGGTGCACTCGATCTAAAAAAAATGATAACCGATAACCGAGAAAAGCTTAAAGTAGACTTTACAGAGAGCTTACTTGGTACTGTTTATTGCCAAAACCTCCAGACGAGGCGAAATCCTGGGGAGGAAACAAAACTTCTTACAGTCACCAGAAATAATCCAACGGCTCCAGCAGGCAGGGGCAGAATTACAGACTCTCCAAAAACGTCAATACTCGGACACTAGTCTTCTGTCAGGTAGCTCCTCTGAAGAATGCAGCTGATGAGTAACAGGTGTGCCAGGTTCAGTGACTCACTGCCCCGCCTACCTATACAAAAAGGGAGGCACCAAAAACACATACAGACAAAAACACCATATAAGCAGAACCCAACTCCTAACAGTGCAGGCTACAGTAGCTACAGCTCTGTGGAGA
Source organism: Rhamphochromis longiceps (assembly GCF_057381845.1). Taxonomy (NCBI): domain Eukaryota; kingdom Metazoa; phylum Chordata; class Actinopteri; order Cichliformes; family Cichlidae; genus Rhamphochromis; species Rhamphochromis longiceps. Next base: position 38,406,443 of record NC_140567.1, read on the forward strand.
GGAGGCACCATAGACATCCTATGGAAGGCACTGTTAGGTTGTTTAGCCTGTGATATGATACATTGCTGACCTAACCCAAAAACAGTAGTCTAGTCTAAGTATCACATTACAATTAAAAGAAACATAAAGAATATAAGGATTACGACTGAACAGAAGTTTTACCTAAGATATCGATAATAATAATTTCTTATAGGTTACTGTACAATAGGCTGCAAATAAGCCTGAATAATTAAAACATGTCATTATAATTGTATATTTTTGTATAGCATAAAAATAGAGAAGTAACCTCTCAGGTTCACAATGATATTTTCTGTGAATACATTTTTATTAGCCGTATACCTGAATTTGCATAATTTCATGAATCATGTTTAAAGTAGGTCCGTTACAGGCCTACGGTATAAACTTGTAAAGTGACTTACATATAATTCGTGTATTTTAAAAACAACTGACTAAAACTATAGTTTTTACAATATTTGCATGTCAAATTAGCATAATTGTTTTGTTAGAATATTAAAGTATTTCACTGTTTTTGTTCCCAATGTTTGTAGTTTTAACAAATAAATTTGATTATAATCACACATTGATGTTGTAAATGTAACAAAAACATTCTGTTTAATAGTTTACAAAAATTCGATGTGATTGAAACAGAAAAAATGTGTTTTGGGGTTTACTATACATTTCTGTAGGGATTTTACATGGTTTATATGTCACTGCCATTTGTTACAGTGCAGAATCTGTAAACACATCAGCCATGTCCATGTCAGGGCAGCGACTGCTGAAAACTCATTTTATAGATGAGCTTTAATCTGTTTCCTGTTGTTTTTGGCTTTTGTTCCTCTAGTGTGCGTGTGTGTGTGTGTGCGTGTGTGTGTGTGTGTGTGTGTGTGTGTGTGTGTGTGTGTGTGTGTGTGTGTGTGAATGCACCGCTGTGTGGACAGGTACTCTGGTCTTAATGTGGAGTTTTATCAGACTGTGAAACACTTTGTGTTTTAAAACAGAAAATATTTGATCTGAATTTATTTTGAAAATCACCGTCACACAGCCGTCTCGTCGCTTTCACAGATTTTTCTGTGAACAGATGAGCAGCAGAAGTTTTCAGCATTTTACATTCAGATGTTTCACAAACTGTTGGATTGTCTGTCTGGGATTTCATAGCCAGTCATGTGACTGCTGTCCCGCCAATCAGCTTCACTGTATGTGAGACTCTTATTGTTTAGCATTAAACTTCATGTTGTCTCAGCCTTTATGATGTGTGTTACTGCATCAAATTCAAAATAAGAGCATAAAAATGAAGCAACTGAAAGTTCTGACAGGACAATAAAATATCAATAGACTTTATTGAATAGAGTTTACAATGAAGATGGATGCAGAGCCATGACTGTAGTTTACAGAATCAAACAGCAGCAGAGACATTTCTGAGACAGAAAAATGTATATTTAATATGATAATAGAGAGCATAAATGCGCGATTCACTGACATATATGGCATATCTACTGTTATATTGCTGGGTGCTCATTTGAACTATAAAGTATGAAGTCAAAAAGCTCAGACATCAGGCTGCTCTGAACACTCAGTTTCACCTTTTTCTCCTCTTGAACTTTCATATGTAGAGACAGGATATCATGAACATTTATATCTGAGACACAGAAGGTCCGCCCACCCGCTCACCTGCAAACTTTAGCTTCACCAATCAGAAGAGACAAAGAGGCATAAAACAGCTCATCAGACACTCTGATCTGAGCTTAGGATAAAGAAGGATGATTTCCAACTGTCAGTCATGCAAAGCTACGCTGTTACAGTCCAGCAGTCAGAGTACAGAGATGGAAATAAGTTGAATTACACAGCAGATCATCTGAGGAACATCAGCCAATAACGTTCAGACTAAACCGCCACAGTCTTCCTTCTCACTGTAAGCGGCTGTCTCCTCCTCTCTGTGGAAAACCTTCCCATCAGGCTGCGTCCTCCACCTCAGCTTCACCTCCTCAGTGACTCCTTGCTCCACCAGCTTCTCCCTCACCTGAAACACAGTTTTCACACATTAACAGAAGCTCCTCATTAATCAGCCGTTGTTTCTGTAGTGAGCAGAAAACGTTGTTCGTGCTGTTTCTGGGGGAAATGAACTAAATGAACTGGCTGGGGATGAAACTGAAGTCTGGAATTAGGCCTCATTGCCTGTCATTGGTTCACGTCGTCTCCTCACAGTAATCTGAAATTAAGTGACTTCTTCAAGTTACCAGTTAAAAAGGTTAAATAATACAAATGGATGGGATTGCATTAAACGAGCCCCGTATCTCTGCAGCTGTGTGCTGTCACGTGTCCCTGAACCTGCACAGACTCACTGCTCTCTATCATTTCACAGTAGTTATAGCGGTCTGTTCCTTGTATCGGGGCCCGTGTGACCTCTGACCTGCTGCAGGATGGATTCTTGCACTGTGGGGTCGTTCAGGTCTGCAGATCCCGCCCTCAGCTGAACCTTCACTGACCTCGAGGCTGAAGGTTTGACATCTGCAGAGAAAGAAAAGGGCCATTCAATTCAATTCAATTTTATTTATACATCACTAAATCACAACAACAGTCGCCTCAAGGCGCTTTATACTGTGCGGTAGACCCTATAGTAATACATATAGAGAAAAAACCAAGCAATCAAATGACCCCCTATGAATAAGCACTTTGGCGACAGTCAGAAGGAAAAACTTTTTCCCTTTTAACAGGAAGAAACCTCCAGCAGAACTCAGAGCTCAGGGAGGGGCGCAAATGGAAGAACGCAGTCTTACATATTTGTTTAATATGTGCATTGAAGGACATGTCCTGGTCAAAAATGACTCCAAGGTTCCTCACAGTGTTACTGGAGGCCAAGGTAATGCCATCCAGAGTAAGAATCTGCTTAGATACCATATTTCTAAGCTTTTCAGGGCCGAGTACAATAACCTCAGTTTGATCTGAATTAAGAAGCAGAAAGTTAGCGGCCATCCAGGTCTTTATGTCTTTAAGACATTCCTGCAGTGTAACTCATTGGTGTGTGTTATCTGGCTTCATGGACAGATAGAGCTGGGTGTCATCTGCATAGCAGTGTAAATGTATGCTATGTCTTCTAATGATGCTGCCTAAGGGAAGCATGTATAATGTAAAAGTGCTATATAAATAAAATTGATTTGATACTTTACTTAGGCAATCAAATTAAGATAGATTTTATGTTGTTGGTTTTAAAGAACTGGATGGATATTTTAATGTATTTTTTATTTCTATTTTTCAAGAGTTGGAGAAGTGCCCTTTTTTCATAACTTGGCCTACCCTTTTTAGTTTTGTTAATATTGGCAATAGTGAGAAGTACTATGGTTGGATTCAAATGTATTTAACATAGGGCATCTAATTAAGGTAAATGTCATGTTTTTAGTTGGTAGAATCTGATGAGCAATATTTTATTTTATTATTTTTTATTTTGTTTTTCAGTTTTCCTCCTGAGTGATTGCCACCTTAACGTGGTCAGGGGGTTTGTGTGCCTCAGTGACACTAAGATCTAGACCTGCAGAAGCTGAGCCTTCAGGGGGGACACCCAAGTTGGTCAGGTTTTAGGGTAGAGGTTTGACAAAGTGCAATCCAATTACATGACAAAAACAGTTATTCAGAGCACCCCACATTCGCCTCAGCTGCCACCATGTGCCCCCTTTACATTTCTGTCTGCCCCCTCATATATGCCTGTCTAGAACCAGCCCAGCACACCTCCCCCTCAGCCTGTGCTTCGAGGTTTCTGGTAGTTAGAATGACTCGGGGGTGTTGATTCATTTAAACTAACATAATCATCCTGCTGCAACCAGGTTTCTGTAAGGCAGAGTAAATCGATTTGTTGATCAATTATTAAGTCATGTACTAACAGAGACTTGGAGGAGAGAGACCTAATATTTAATAATCCACATTTCACTGTTTTACTCTTTGGTTCAGATGTGGATACTGTATTGTTCTTTCTTTGTAATTGTTTATGTTTAAGTTGTTTGTTTCTGGTTTTAGTTTGTTTTTTGTCTGTTTGGGAGCTGACACAGTCTCTATGGAGATGGGTTTTTGGGGGGGTAGCAGGAGGAGAGAAGCTGCAGAGAGGCGTGTAAGACTGCAACTCTGCTTCCTGGTCCCAACTCTGGATAGTCATATTTTGGGGGGTTTAATAAATTTGTCCATATTTCTAGAAATGAGAGCTGCTGCATCCAAAGTGGGATGGATGCCGTCTCTCCTAACAAGACCAGGTTTCCTCCAGAAGGTTTGCCAATTATCTATGAAGCCCACATCGTTTCTGGGACACCACTCAGACAGCCAGCAATTTAAGGAGAACATGCGGCTAAACATGTCACTCCTGGTCTGATTGGGGAGGGGACCAGAGAAAGCTACAGAGTCCGACATTGTTTTGGCAAAGTTGCACACCGATTCAATATTGATTTTAGTGACCTCTGATTGGCGTAACCGGGTGTCATTACTGCCGACGTGAATTATGATCTTACTGAATTTACGTTTACCCTTAGCCAGCAGTTTTAAATTTCCTTCAATGTCGCCTGCTCTGGCCCCTGCCGGTGTCTCTAGCTTCACATGTCTGAGAACAGAATCACCAATTACCAGAGTTTGACCCCCGGCGGGTGTGTCGCCGAGTGGGGAAAAACGGTTAGACACATGAACGGGTTGGTGGTGTACCTGGGGCTTCTGTTTAGGACTATGCTTCCTCCTCACCGTCACCCAGCCGCCCTCTTTCCCCAGCTGCTTGGGGTCTGCCGGGGAACAGCTAGCGGGGCCTACGCTATCTTCGGCTGCACCAGCTACAGGGGCCTGGCTAGCTACGGGTGAATGAAGGGTGCGAAGCCGAGTCTCCAATTCAGTAATCCTGGCCTCCAGAGCTGCAAATATGCTACATTTGTTACAGATATCATTACTGCTAAAGGAGTAACTAAACATCTGACACAATGAGCAAGAAAGTGCAGGAGGGACAGGTGAAGTAGCCATGGTGCACGTGAAGATTATACTATGAAAACAGAAGTTATCTAAAGGTTTTTAATTAAATTGCTACGCAGATAAGCTACTCAACTACTACTTCCTGTTCCTGTGTTGAAACAGGAACAGGAAGTGATACTCTACCGCAGACAGAGCAAACACTAAATGACAGCGCCACCCAAAGCATCGGCAGTGCTGTGCCAAGAGTGTCCGGATGAGCCCAGGAGGACCAGACTGTGCAGAAACACAGAGGACAGACTCACCTCTGGAGCAGAGGAAGGGGCGTTGGTCATCACAGTTATGACTGTTGAAGGAGCCTGTTGATCCGACTATTGTGGCACAGTTTACGCTGTCATCAGGCTGCCCGGGCCCCCACGGCAGGTTGGAGGCTGTGCTCGAGTTTGACCACGTCCAGTATTTTCTGTACAGTCCAATCCAGGCACCAGCAGTATCTGACAACATAGAAGCGACCTGGCTGTTGTCCTGCGTGTTGGTGATGGTGCTCAGGTCTGTGTACGTCTGTCTGCAGTAAGACTGAGCATCAGACCAGGTCATTGAGTTCTTCACCTGGATGCGTTTGTTAGTCGCAGCTGAAACAAAAGATCAGACGGATTCAAACCTGCAGCTAAAATGTTCAGTTTGTCAAACCCTGGTACCAAAGTCTGAAACACTCACCGTCATAGCAGACAAAGTCATAAGTAGCTGAGCACGGTCTTGTGGACCATGATCCATCACTAGATATTGTAACACACTCATTGGTCCCTGGCTGTCCCGGTGACCACATGTTAAACCAGGATGACTGAACTGGACCGAGGCGAGACCATTTCCAGCCGCTCTTGGAGAGTCCAATCCACGCCTCGGTGCTCCCCGCCCTTTTCTGGGCTTCCTGGATGAGAGCTGAGCTGTTAACGATGGCGAGGTCAATGTACTCATCTCTGCAGTATTGCTGAGCATCGTTCCAGGACTTCTGCAGGTCAACCAGGTGGAGCTGTCTGACTAACTGATCAGACTGAAGATGGCAGACCATCACGTAACCTGAGAGGACACGAGTCAGTCAGCGCGGTCACAGACTCACCTCAGCTCGACTATTTTAGTCATCAGGAGAATAAATTCTTTACATGCTACCACAACGCAAACTTTTTGTTGACATCTTTAAAGACGTGAATATATGTTAATATATGTGTCCTTCAAAGGATGTGTAACTCGTGTACTGGTTAAAAGCTGTTTTACGGTGCCTGTGGACACCTACACACTGGTTTCCTGCTCCAGGGCGAAACTCTCACATCAGCTTAAAAAGCTGCTTTAACAGTGCTAAGTTTGTTTTTCACTCTGGCCTTATTGCACATGTATTTGGACGATTTTTCCTCTTCAGTGTGCACAATGAAGGAAAACGACGTGTTAGTGGTCGAGGCTCAAAGCTGAACAACACGTGCACTAGGGCTGGGCCATATTATACCGTTCACGGTAATACCGGTACAATGTTAGGCAACAATAAGAAAATGAAATATCATGATAAATATTTTTGGTCATATCGCCCTGCTCTAACGTGCACACGAACGTGGTAAAAGCAGTCAGGATCTTTTTCAGCAAGCTGACGGGTTTGCAGCGTTTCAGGCTTTCAGTCAGATTTCTACACAGAAAATAAAATCAAGACGTGTTTTTCTCAGCAGTGCACACAAACAGCCACGTTCATGCACTGACTCTTCCCTCCTTTCTTTCTTTACTCTTTTACTTCACTTTATACAAACTCTTACAAACTACCGACCATTAAACTGTCAATCAAACTTCTAACTGGACCCAAAGAAACCTTTAGAAGTTTAGTTGACATGACAAAGGTCTTTGGAGATTGTACGAGTGTTCCTGTGACTGCTTGAAGCTCGTTTACAGACACCTTTAAAATAATCCCTATGGAGCAGTTCACTTTGTGCTTTCTTTGATTTTCTGACATCAAAAGTTTTATTCAAACTGTAAATGAGGCGACTGAGATGAGTTCACAGACCTGAGAGCAGCAGCAGGATCAGTCCACACCTCTTCATGACTGAGAGCTGAAAAACTGTGAAGACGTCCTCATGAATCTCATCTGCAGCTGCTCGTTCATTATTAATCATAACACTTAAAGCAGCATCAACAAAGAGGCAGCTGTCTCTGTCATTCACTCCATTTCTATCTAATCTAATCATTCAAACAAAACTATCAAACATATTTAATATTTGAAACGTTCAACTTTAAAAATGTTGTCTTCCTTCAATTATCATCATTTTGTTTATTAGAATACCAGACAATGAATGTGTGAGATTATCAAATAAACCAAACATATGCAGAACATACCCGACACGATGAGACGTCTGTGCAGCTGTGACAGTCAGAACTCTTCATCTGATATAAATGTCATCCTCGCTCCTCCTCCCACGTCCATCAGAGACTTTGTAAAAGTGGTTTTTTAGAAAGCAGCCCAGTGTTCATTAAAGTGCATTTGATTAAAGATGCTCAGAGTCGTTTAACTGAAGATGACTTATTCAAAGTTATTACAGATGCAAACAGACTGACGTCTGCCCGACCACTTCAATGTTCCTTGAATAATCTAAAGAACTTGGAAAGAAAAGCATCTGATCTTCTTTAATTTTCTTGAAGATGTTTCATGCGAGAAGCTTCTTCAGTTTTAAGGTCAATTGGTGGTGAGTGCCAGATTTTCAAGCTCTATGGGAGTGTCCCCTAAGGGGGTCATGGACCCGCTATTGATCCTCTACCTAATCACACGAGCCAAGGTGTGAAAACGGGTTTGGGTCACAATCAGCCAAGATTTCGGGTGAGCTCACTGTGAAACTTAGCCCCACCCTATCATGTGATTTCCTGAGTTGAAATGGTTCATGATGTGAGCAGGCATTAAGGTGTCTAGGAAGGATCACCAAACTGGCTTATTGATGGCAGACAGTTGGTGTCGAAAGCCTCTGTTCAAAGAGGGTTGTTCATTGTGGACATAGATGGCTTCTTCACTTGTCTTTCAAACCATCTGTCTTCTCAGTCCAAATTTTGAACATTAGTGTCCTTGAAAGAGTGACCTTTGTCCTTTAGATGCAGATGGAGAGCCAAGTCCTGTCCCGCCAAGGTGGCTCTTCTATGTTGTGCCATGCCTTTATGAAATGGCTTTTTGTGTCTCCAATATAGAGTTCTGAGGATTTTTGAGATCCCTTCCCAGACACCTTAAAGCCCACTTCTTAGAATACAATGACCTGGATGACTGAGAAACCTCAATTTTCCAGCTGACGTGGCAGGTCCGACTTAAAAACTCCCACTGGTTCAGAGGTAGCTGAGGCCTCCAGCTCAGCCTCTGGTTAGGCTCCGGGCAGTTTCTATGAAGGAGCCGGTTGAGCCTCACAAAACACATTTTCAACACAGTTGTTCAATAAAACATTATTTATATGCCCACAATCGGTGTGGCAGCAATTTTTCACACCAGCCTATTAATCAACCAAAGACCCAGACAGACTTTTAATTCATTTGAAAGCCTGATGCTTCGCCTCGTCCACCCCAGCTGTGAAACTCAGAAACCAGTCTTACTTGTTATCATCTATCGTCCACCTGGGCCTTACACAGAGTTTCTGTCTGATTTCTCAGACTTTATATCTAATTTAGTTCTGAGCTCAGATAAAATAATTATTGTGGGTGATTTTAACATCCATGTAGATGCTAAGAATGACAGCCTCAACATGGCATTTAATCTGTTATTAGACTCAATTGGTTTCTCTCAAAATGTAAAAGAACCCACCCACCACTTTAATCACACTCTAGATCTTGTTTTAACATATGGCATAGAAACTGAACATTTAACAGTGTTTCCTGAAAACCCTCTCCTGTCTGATCATTTCCTGATAACATTTACATTTACAATAATTGATTACACAGCGGTGGAGAGTAGACTTTATCACAGTAGATGTCTTTCTGAAAGCGCTGTAACTAAGTTTAAGAATATAATCCACCCACTGTTATCATCTTCAATGCCCTGTACCAACACAGAGCAGAGCAGCTATCTGGACACTACCCCAACAGAGGTCGATTATCTTGTTAATAATTTTACCTCCTCACTGCGTACGACTCTGGATACTGTAGCTCCTGTGAAAACTAAGGTCTCAAATCAGAAGTACCTGACTCCGTGGTATAATGTTACCCTGGAAGTGGTTTTATACTGGAACAGGTAAATCAACCTTCACAAACTGGGGCACAGGCGAGCCTGGTGTGGGGAAGTGTGTGACGGTATCTGCATTGGGATTCTGGTCGACCAGAGACTGTTCAGAAGAGAAGCACTTCATCTGTTACAGCGGTGAGTGGCATCGGCACCTTAAAGCACCACGACGAAGGAACAATAGTCTCTCAGATAGATAGATATATTTATATATTTATATTATTATGTACAACTAAAACATATTTAGTCGAAGAAAAGATATCATGATCAGCATTTCTTAAAATATCAGTTTGTAGTTTAAAAAAGGCGAATGTTGTTGGTGAACATTTCCAGCCTGTGCTCTGACTCTGTCTGCTCGTTTCTCTTCCAGGTGATGCTGGCCGTTACATCCTGGTGCAGGACTCGAGGAGCTTTCATGGCGCTCGGTCCTACTGCAGGGAGAGGTACACAGACCTGAGCACCGTCAACAGTGTGGTGAACAACACGGAGATCGTGACTCTGCTGGCGTCACACATGTATGATAGTTATTCAGTGAATGGAAATAGATGGCTGATTCCCTCTTTGTCATATGCCTGGATTGGTTTGAGCAACAGCTGGGAGTGGTCCGATGGCAGCGACGTCCAGCTCCTGCCTCTGACTTTGCAATCAGGAGATGGGGACTGTGTGATGGTGGACCAATCATCATCATCGTTGCTTTTCCAGCCATGCGATAATACCCACCCCTTCCTCTGCTACCAGGGTGAGTCTGTGCTCACTGTTACTGCAGAGCCTGATCCTCCAGGTCTGATGGGCTTGTTGTTCCTCTGCAGATGTCCAAACTCCAGTGTTGCAGCGCAGGGTGAAGGGTCAGCTGAGAGGGGGCTCTGCAGACCTGAACGACCCCGCAGTGCAAGAGTCCATCCTGCAGCAGGTCAGAGGACACACGACACCCTGTTCCTGCAGCAGAGCTGCAGCAGAGCCCCACCAAACTGCAGCCTCTTGCATCTTTAAACTAAAAAACCAGAGGATCATTTGGTGGCATTTTCCTCTTGTCTGCATGTCCTCAGTCAGCAAGAAAGAAAATAGTCAATGACAACAGTGTTGTCATGAATTCACAATAAATAAAAAGCAAACAGAAGCTTTAACCCGAGGAGTAGGAATTAGAAACTAGAGGAAAGAAAACTTGACTTTTTAGGATCTTGACCTTTCTGACTTTGATAACATGTCGTATTTCAAACAAGCGGGAAGAAAATGTCCAAATACACAACAGGCCAAACATGTCACTGAGATCAATGGAGACAAGTTTAACAGTTGTGTGTCTTTGCTGATGAGATACATCACTGGGAAAGAATGAAATTCAATCATCCTGTGCTGGTTAGAAATCAGTCACTGTGTCTTTATCAGGTCATAACACTTTCTTTCTACACTGTCAATAATCAGTCTCAGTGATTGATTAATGAGGAGCTTCTGTTAATGTGTGAAAACTGTGTTTCAGGTGAGGGAGAAGCTGGTGGAGCAAGGGATCAGAGAGGAGGTGAAGCTGAGGTGGAGGACGCAGCCTGATGGGAAGGTTTTCCACAGAGAGGAGGAGACAGCCGCTTACTGTGAGAAGGAAGACTGTGGGTCGGTTTAGTCTGCACACCAGGAAGTGACATCATCTGCTTTTACACTCAGCTCTCTCTTCATAATAAATATTATAAAATGTATTTAAACCAATTTATTATTGTTTTTTAACATCTCCACATGCAACTGAGTTACATGTTTAAATGGAGCCTCGTTTGCTCTCACTCTGGTCATTTTCTTGCATAAACAAAAACACAGTGAGGACTGAAATATGATATGATATTTGGAAGAGAAGCATCCAGTCTGCTGAACTGGAAACAGTTAAAATCATCCACATAATAAACATCTGCTCCTAAATCCTCTCTCAGAAAAGCTTCGTACATCATGTAAAGCCAGACGTAGGCTGAAAGTGTTCATTCAGGTTTATTTGTTTAAAGATATCAGGAGTATTTTCTTAATGCAAAAATCGGCCTTATTCAAATTCATCTGAGAAGCAAACTCAAACTGACCTCCATCAACCACCACATGGTGAGTGAGCTGTGAAACCATGAAGCCAGACTGAGGTCATAAACAGTAAACATTGCTCATGTATTCATCCTCTCTGACTTTCTTCTGCAGTTTTAGTCTGTAAGTGTAATAAAGCTTTTCTCACAGCATCAAACCTTTACCCTGTCTGCTGCATCAGGTCTCAGGTTTGTGTCTTCATTTGAATGTGAAGCAGAGTTTTGCATGCGATCACTGTGTTTGCATGGCTGCGTCACCGCCTCAGTGATATCTGAGTGAAGCTGTAACCATTATAATTCTGGAAAGGGCGGAAAAGCTCAACTGCTCACACACCAGCGGATATCTTTCATTCAAAATGTCATTTTAAACATATCCAACACATATATTTAGTAATAGTTCCTCACTGTTTGTTAAAACTGCAAATGTAACAGTTGGATTCAGCAGTTATTGTGAAAATGTAAACCACATGATCAGCAATGATGTGCAAATCAATGAAATGAAATCCAGCTGTACTGGAGCAGAGATTTAATTTCATTTAAGATTTACTTTCCAATTAAATCTATGATTACTTCAAAAACAGTTGGAAAGCAGCACTTTAGGGTTCAATACCCACTAGGGCCAGGTGTTACCTTTCTGCCCTTCCTCTGTGGTGGTTAGCCTTTGGTGAAATCATTCAGGGGTTTGACAGGTTTTGGTCAGTCCTTCACAAACTGTCGATAGTACCCTACAAAGCCTAGAAAAGACTTGAGCTCACTGAGTGTCTGGGGTCATGGCCAGGTTCTGAGAGCTCTGAGCTTCTCGGGATCTGTCAATCATTGATCTGATACAGGGTAGAATGCAAGATGAGAACATGCAAAGCAATAAAAGAAGAACTCCTATCACGAGTGGGGTTCAACGGGTTACCCACGCCTCTCTGCAATACAACATTGTTATTGTTAATTGTGATTCCTCATTATTCTGTTAATCACTGAGTTGAGCTAAAGTAAATCAATAATAACAGATAAATAATATAAATATGAAATAAAACCCCAAAGAGTTTATTTAACACCCCTACTGGTTAGGAAGGAACAAGCCCCGCCTTCCCCGGCTCTGCACCGTCACATGTGCTCAGACAAAGAAACTGTGTCCCAAAACGTCGGCCGCATCCTTCGGAGGACCCGGCCTTCGCGGTCTACGTGGGCCGGGTCCTTCGAAGACCGAGAAGGCTGGAAGTGCGAGGCCGTGAAATGGGACGGTCTCGCCTTCAGATCAGCGTCAGCGCTGTGTGGGTGGAGTTTAATAAACTCCACGTCTGCTCCTTGCTATCTAAAATATAACCGGACACTGGAGTAAACTCTCGACTGTCTCACACTTCTGTTTAATCAGTTTTCTGTTTGACGTTTATTCAGCTGTGTGAAAATCCCGGAGGAACCAACCCGATGGATTAATAAAGTTTTATTTAATCTAATAATCTAATAACTTTGATCTCAGCCAAACGATTTACTCCGGAACAAATAAAACACAGAAAAAAGGAAAGTTCTCCGAGTGACTTCAATATCATGTTTAACCTGAGTAGTGACAGAGTGGCGGTCTGAAAACGATGAAGCCGGGAGTCCGCTGCTCTCGCCGGCTGGAGTGACCATTGAACCCCCCGGCTTGCTATCGAGCTGGTGGGTAACAGACGTCTCCGAAAACGTCGGCGCACTTTTGCAAATATGCGATGTCTTGATAAACCGAGCAGATATTTGAAGTTTACAAAGCTACTTTCTCGCCTGGAAATATGCTAAAAGTTTATTTTGTGACCCAGAAAGATTAATAAGAGTAATTTTAAAACTTAGTAGCAGCCGCTATTGTTGGAAACTGAAATTTGGCTGGGCCGCGCTATGAATTCTGGGATATGGTGGACCATGAAGGACACACAGAAACAGTTCATAACTTCAACTCATTCATGTCACCTAAAAGGTAAACCTGTTTCTCCATCACAGCTCTGATGATTCAGTAAGGACATCTGCTGGTTTCATCTTCATGTTTCCCTCTCACCACACATCCAACCGACATCATGACCAGCAGCTTTACAGCTGTGGCTCCAGCAAACATCAGATCGATCAGTTTCATGACTGAAAGAGCAAAAGGAGAGGGAGGGGAGAGGATGAAAGAAGAAGAGGCAGCTGTGCAGCAAAGACAGAATAACTCCAGCTTTGTGTCTTTTTCATTGTAGCGCGTAATATTACATAATATAATAATTTCTCTGAATACGAGACGATTCCGTTTTTTACGGGATGTTTCCCACTTCCCACTCTAATAATTAACCTTATGAACAAAATAAAGTTCAACATCAGTAACATAGCACCACCCAGCTGTATAGAAACTCCGTCATGCTAGCTACTACGCAGTACGAAAAAGTCAGCATAACGAAAATAAACTCCACCTAAACTTGGTTCATATCTGACCCAGATAGACTGCAGGTCGTAACTTCTTACCTGAAGTTCAGTTCACCTGACACTCGGACCGGCGGCCGCCTCGGGTCTCTCCTCCTGCCTCCCCTTTCCCTCCTCCACCTGCTGGCCTCCACCACTTGCTAATGTTACTGAATCTGTGGAAGCTCCGCGATGCCACCACACGAAGTAACGAGTAACGACCCTATCTAAATCCCAGTAACGAGTAACGCATTCCTGATTTTGGCATAATAACTAGTTACCGTGCTCGTTACCACAATAATAACGTAGTTACTGTAACGTTACTTAATAACGCGTTAGTCCCAACACTGTTAATGAGTCGCAGCAATGCAAAGAAACACTGAATCATTTTAACCAACATCAAAGCTGTCACAGAAATAAGAATATATCCACGTGTTTGAATAAAAATAGACTGGGTGTTTTCTCACAGCTGAAACTAAAGCAAGAAGCAAAAGGAAGCTGAAACGGTGCCTCCAAACACACTGACAGACCTTTGTGGGCTTGATTTAAGACTCCCTGATTGCAAACGGATCAATAACAGGCTGCACTTGTGTTAGACTCAATTTTAACCACCTAAACTTTTAACATCATGCAGCTGTTTGACGGAGAAGAAAATCTGAGAGAAACTGATCACGCCAACCTGCCTCTGCCTCCACCTGCAGGCTGTGCGGCTCAGAGACAGTCTCCATGTTGGTCTTCAGAGCACAGGTGTAGCTCCCAGAGTCCTCTGCAGTCAGGATGAGAAGGAGGGAGGGGCCAGTGTCTGAGAGGGCGTGGCCATCTTTGAACCACGTGACCTCCAGTTGGTGAAAAGTGCAGAGCAGTGTGACGTTTTCACCTCTGCTCAACTTTTTGATTATTCTCATTTTAGACGAATCTAAAATCAAAGTGTTCATTAGTTTTAATAAACAGTCGTTAATATTAAAGATTAATATTTGTGTCAGAACCAGGATATTTTTCTCTCACCATCAACTCTGACAGTCACTCCTGTCTGGTTAGTAAAACGTCCTTCAGGATGATCAGCTTCCATCCTGAAGCGAAAGCTTGCGTTGTCTCCCTGCTGAACATCTCTGATCTGTAAAGTTTGTCTTCTTGTCTCCCAGATATTGATAACGAGGATCGATGTTTGCTGAGTCACTGTCACACACAGACGGAGTGTTAGTGTAGCAGTACCGGTGGTTCTGACACCAGAGGACTCTGACGATCTTTGGTGGAACTTCTGTTTGATTCACTTTGAAAGACTTCAGAGGTGTGAAGGTGCAGCGGAGGGTGGCAGTGGATCCTCTGACAGCACAGGTAGACCTGAGAGGATAGATCACAGTTTGACCCACAGCACCTAAAGAAGAGCAAACACAGAGCTGAGATCCGAACACAGTGACTCAGTTCACAGACAGAAAATACAGACTGCTGTGTGTGAAGCTCTAAAACAAAGTTTCCGAAACGTAAAGAAGTCGGGCAGCCAGGAAGAAAGGTTTGATGTGAAAACACAAGCAGCTACAATAAGACACATAAAAATGTTAAACACGTCTTACCTGCCAGCAGGAACAGGAGCCCACAGACTGTTTTTGTCCCAAACTGCCATCCTTACGTTTTAATGAGCCCACTGAATGACGACTTCTTTAAACGTGTGGTCAGCAGTGCTGATGAAGACACTGACTGACACACTGGGTTTGATTTCTTTGCGATCAGCTCTGAACCTCATTTTCTTTTACCTCTTAATAGAAAACATTGAAATTTCCTATTTGTCGCAACATTTCATCAAAATGACCAAACAGTGGAAAAATGCTGCTGATGTGCCTCTCACCTCCCCCTCTCCAATCTGCTGTTTTTCACTGTAAACATCAGATTTAATGCTTCTGTTGAGCTCTGGTGAAAAACCACGCTGAACATCAGCATCACAGTATAACAGTCTGTGAAAGGATCTGTGGTACCCTGGATGTTTGACCTGCTTTCTGATCTTTCATTGGACAAAGCTTGAAAAGTGCATGTTTGTTATCATGTGTGATGTGCTCTTATTTTTAACCTACATGTGATACGTGGACCATCCTCGACTCTTTCCATCATCAGACTGTGAACACTGATGATGCTTTCCTGGGAATGTCTGCTGGATCCTCAGCTCGCCCTGTTAGCTGAAACACCGGGTTGTGACATGTGGGAGTCAGGATGTGATTGCTGTCAGTTGGTTGCCAACAGGCTGCAATCGTTCTTCTAATTTCGTCACTCCGGCTTTTGCCATGTTTGATTTATGCAACAGGGTTTTTTTTGTTGCACATATTTCTTTCTTTTCTACGTCAACGTCACGCGATTCAATTCAGCCTTATTTACATAGCGCAAAATCACAACAAATGTTGCCTCGAGGCGCTCATATTGTAAGGTGAAGACCCTGCATTAACAAAGACAACAGAGAAAACACAAATGTTTCCTCTGAGCTGCGCGCATGCAAAACCTGCTGACGCAGTCTCCGCGCACAAACAATCCAACCTTAATTCAAATTGAAATCAATACGTAACAATTCATTTGAGGAGTGACGGTGGTGAGAGAGAGCGAGGTTTTAGATGTGAGAGATTTGTGACGTTTAGCGTGTTTGGAGTGTGTAGTTAATGTGTTGTTTTGTGGATAGTTTTAGTTTGTGTGTCAGAACAATGAGGCGGCTGCTGAATGTCGCAGTTCTGCCAAAAAGCCACCAAAGGCAGATTAAAGTGTAAACGCAGGTGGAAGCAGGAGCAGTGCTACACCTGCTGCTGTCAGGCCTGCAGGGATCAGGCTGTGATTTTCTCCTTTGTAGTGGACACAAATAATTTGCGTGACTCATATTTGATGCAGAACACCTGATTGTTCTGTAAATAGTTTGAAATGGTTATAAAAACTGCCTCGGCTGCATTTTTAGGTAAACAGCTGCAACTTTGTTGTTTGCAAAACTCTTTTTTGAAGAATTAACTAGTAACTATAATTAATTACTTTTTCAAAATAACTTGCCCAACATTGGTAATTAAATAGTGTATTTTGCAGACAAAGAGTTCCAGGACTGTCTCCCAGACCACAGCAGGAGCTTCACACAGACTCGTTATACAAGTCAGAGCATGAAAAAATATTGTTTTCAAAATTGGGGTTTAAGTAATTTTCACTTCCAATTTGGTGTTAATATACTGCACAGGTCATGGACAAGATGTTTGCACTTTTCACTGTAAGTGGGCTAATGCACTTAATTAGAGCTACAGCGGAACCCCGATTTGTTCCCGAGGGTCGAAGCACCCATCGCGCGTTCTGAGTGAGGCGATGCTGAACGATAGGCTGTAGGCTAATTGCTAACTAGAACAACAATAAATCGTTCAAGTGGAACAGCGAAACGCAAGTACGGAAGCCAAGGGGTTGTCACGTGATTCAGAAGACATTGTGGGCATTGGAGGCTCAGCCAATCAGAGCCAGCGGATTTCGTTACGCGGGCATTTTGCCGTAACACGGGCAGAAATATCGCCGTTCAGCGCCTTCATAACTTGAATTTTTCATGAAATGGGGTATTCGTAAGTTCCAGTGTATTCTAACAGAAATACTTTAACAGAAGAATTAAACTGCACACGTCTGATGTTACTCACAGTGGTCCAAGGCACCGCTCAGGGTGTTTGTGTGTTTGCGCAGACACATGAAAAATTACAGGCAACATTGCATACGATCCCCACTGCTTTAGCAACAGTGGGAAGGAAAAACTCCCTTTTAACAGGAAGAAACCTCCGGCAGAACCAGGCTCAGGGAGGGGCGGGGCCATCTGCTGTGATTGGTTGGGGTGAGAGAAGGAAGACAGGATAAAGACATGCTGTGGAAGAGAGACAGAGATTCAGTGAGGACTAGGTGTTACAGTCCCTGATAATGCTTGTTTAGATGGAGAGACTCTTGAGGGACGGCTGTTATGAGGAAAGCCCAGAAACTTTGTCAGCAGCACGCATCGTTGTGTGCCTCAACTGCCGGTCTTTTACCCAGGCTAATCTGCCATTTTCCTTCCTTGGTTAGGTTTAGGGATTAGAGATCTGATCTAGATTATCATTTTAAATTTGGGACACATCATCAGCAGTGGACCTTGGATTCATCGGGTGTTTCGGCCATTATCACTAGAATCCCTCATCCAAGGAGGCCCTGCCAGGGTTGGTCAGGCCCTGGAGTGTCAGTGGTTTATGTTAACTTATTATTTCTCTCCTTCTTTCTTCTGTTTAGTTTCCTACAGTTTATTTTCTATCTATTATTATTACAAATAATACTCACCTGTTTAGCATTTATGGAGCCTCACTTCTTCAAAGGGATAGAAAAGGTGATCGAGAGAAGTAAGACAAAAGGGACAAGATAGGAGAGAGCAGAGAGGAGAGCTGGAAGGGGGGCGCCCGATCTGGCTTCCCACACCTCCCCGCCGGATCCGGCTGTACGCTCTTCCTCCCCACTGCCTCCCAGATAAGGGAAGAAGAGCGGAGAATTTCTTTTCTCTCGTGGTTAGCTGACCGAGTGATGTCAGCCCTTTTTAACCATAGCCAGTGACTGGTCCTCTCAGCAGTGTTAGCTAGCTCTCTTATAGCCTGCCGTTGCGCCTGTCCTCTGATCCCAGTCTCTCTAAGCAGCTTTGCTGTTGTACTGGCAACAAAGCCCCTGCACCCCACCTCCACCGGGTGCACCTTGATCTTCCAGCCTCTGCGAATGGTACTCATGGCCGTTGGTCAATGGTCTTTGATCAGTGGGTTTTGGTCAGTGGTTGTTGATCAATGGTCATGAGAATTTGCATAATTATGATTAAGGACCTGACCTCCCAGCCCATTGTTCCTTTAGTGGGCTGGTTTCAGTCATTATGCAAATGAACTGTTTATAAGATTGAGACCTGCAGTCAGCTGAGACTGAAGACGTCACCTGATGATGACGAAACGTTTCTCCCACAAAACGCTACGTCCAGATGAACAGAATCAACTTCTGGAGATTTACTTACCTGGATGATTGAGATGCATCAAGACGTTATGTCTTCTGATGATACTGCCTAAGGGAAGCATGTGTAATGTAAATTTCTCTACTTACTGATGATGTCAGCCTTTGATTTCATTGTCATCTGCATATACACACATGATCACACAGCCACAGTACTTTTTTCTTTCATTAATGTAGTTTTACTATGCATGTTGCACTTTGATGTTTAATGGAAACAAAGTCTCCTGATTCTGACACAAATCGTTAATATTAGCAAGCGTTCAGTAAAACTAATGAAGACTGAGAATAATCCTCTCCAGTGGTGATAAAAAGTTCGTCATAGGTGAAACCGTGACACTGCTCTGTGCTTCAGCCTTCCACCAACTGGAGGTCACAGGCTCACAGATGGCCACGCCCTCTCTGAAGCTCCTCCCTCATTGCGAGGAATATATTTATTAGGACATAAGTTTGATGTAATTTTAATGAAGAGTTCCTCAGAGACCCTCCTGAAGCTATGGGTGCTTTGACACCATTTCTGTTTCAACATGAGGTCAGATTTTTCTAGAACTCACCTTCAGTCCAAAAAGTTTTTCATGTTTGTGGGTGAAAACAGAAACCGAACACGTGTATTTATTGAAAATCTCTTTATCACCTGACAGAAAGAAACTGCAGCAATTTATTACAGACAGTGAAATCCTAACCGTACGTTCACACACAGGCTGACAAACATCAGAGAAACTTATATACAAAACAAACGGGCTCTGTCTCGAAGATCAACTTTACTTGGTCCCAAATAGAAATGATTTCAGATTTCTGGATTGTTCGACACACACGGAAGTGTCCAGTGTACTGTGATTACTAACAAATGTCCTCGTCATCACAGAGTGTTTTTCATTTTTACAAACGTAGAAAAGTTTGTATAAAAACCTGTTCTTTATTAGTCTGCTGATTCATGTGCTCTCAAATGTTTCTGAATTTCAAACTTCTCACTGATTTCATTTTCATGGTTAATGTGACTTTTTATTTCCTGAGACTTTGGAGAAATGGACACAATTTAAAAAACAAAACAAAAAAAGAAAAAAATATGAGACCTCAGAAATAAAGAAAAAAAAACACTTTTTATAATTAAACGTTTAAAAATATTACATTTGTAGTAAAAAAAAACAAAAACAAAAACAGATGGCGTTTGCCTTTAAACTGCAGTCCGCTTCATTTTCTGGGCATAAAATTTAGAGTTTGATGTGACTTTAGTGAAGTTTGAGTGTGTGTGTGGGTGTGTGTGGGGGGACGGATTACTGAACCACGGACACATTTACAACGACAGAGGTGCCCGACAGTACTGGAGAGAAAACCCATCAGCGAGTGACAGACGGGAGGAAAAACTTGCAGGAACAGGAAGAAAAGGAGAATCCCTGCTCACTCAAAGAGCTCCATTCCTCTTACATTTCAATTTTAGATCATTTGTAGGCACGCAGTATCCTTTTCAAGTTCTCTAATGTTACTCTTTTTAACGATGCTGCGGAGGCTTCCCCTCCACGGCGCCCTCACACACCTGCAGCTACGTCAGCTTCAGCCGCCAACAGCAGAGAGCAAAGACGGAAGAAAACCTCAAACAAACACTTTGATATTCACCCTTTCATTGTTACATTTTAACACATTCACACGTCAGCGATTAGAATCACCAAGAGTCACTAAGAGTCCTCTCCCTTATCTGATGAGCTTGAGCCCAAAATCAAGGCCATAATTAGTGATAACAGTTAATAAAAGCATTAAAAGAGATCATTAAAAGCTCTGAGCTGATTTTGCTAAATTACCCCCGATATTCATATTTGTCCACACGGCATCAAAGATATCAAACACAGACAGGAAGTAAAAAAGTATGTTTAAAAAAAAGGCACAATTTCACTTTTAAAATGTCAAGAGTGACACAAAACATTAAAAGACCTGAAAGCTAATGCTCTGTAATGTCCAGCAGGGGGCGACGACTCTGGTAGGAAAACAAAGTCTGTCGCTCGTTTCATGTGAAAGCGTTCAAAAAAAAAAAAAGAAAAAAAAAAAGAAAAAAAAAAAAAGAAGCGTGCATCACCAACCAACAGGTGATGTCACAGCAGCTAGGTCCATCTTTTAGGTACAGGCTATGGATAAACCTGACTGGTCCACAGGGAGAATTTAAGGAGGACTAAGGCACGTTTGGCAAAGGACCGCATTTCCACAGTGTCCAGATAAAAAACATGAAATGAACTTTAACTCGTCTGCATCAACTAAATGAGCGTTTATGAAACAGCCCCTGGATGGTTGACGAGCAGACGTCTCCCCCTGCTGGACACTCCGAGTCATTTCAACACAAGTAAGGCTGATGAATAATCAACTTTAGCACGCTCTCAGTCTCGACCTGAGCATCGTGAGGCGTTCAGGCACACAGACGGTACTTCAACAATCAGGAATATTTTCCTTGGTCTGAGGAGGTAAAAGTGTGCAGCATTTCATTCAAATTAAAAGTAAGGAGAATATATTTTAATATCAGGATTCTGCTGGAGAGACTCGGACCAATCGGAGGTGCCGACGCCTTCGAAAACACTTCTGTGATTTTCCTTCTTGTCCATCTGATTATTTCTATGACAACAGGACGATAAAGCAAAGCGTTTATCACAAACTGCGTAAAAATAAATCCTACAATCTAAACTACAGCAGAAGATTTAGTGGTTTGATGGTTTTAGTGTCTCTCGTTTTCGGCGCTCTGCACAGCGACAGGGTGATGATTTCTGAACAGAGCGCCCTCAGCGCTGGGAAAAGAACTACAAACTGGATTTAAAAAGAAAAAAAAACATGGACGTGAGGTCAGCATTGGAAGCTCCACCCCTTCACTATCATGTTAGAGGAATATTGGGAAAAGTAATGAGCGACCTCACGCGTATGAGCAGAAAGACGCTTAAACTGTCTCGTTGGCTTTGAGTCTTTCCTCCTCTGCCGGCGTCTGGATGCCGTTAGTGTGCTCCTGCTTCTTGTCTTTGTTTAGGAAGGGAAGCCCCTTGCTCTTCACCATCAGGCTGAAGTCGATGGAAAACGCCACAGTCGCCAAGAACCCAAAGACCTGGACGACAGAGAAGAAGAAGAGCGCTGCTGTAGGTGACCTGATAACACACTAGGGCTGCCACGATTGGTTGACTATCAAAATCGTCGACGACTGATTTAATAGTCGACGCGTCGTTTGAAGCTTTGTAAGATCCCAAAAGACGCAGGAATAAGTAGCAGGATTTAAGAGTGTAATAACGGACTGAAACAGAAGATGGCAGCACTGCATGTACAAGGATGCCAGCTGCCGTTAAACCCCGAAGAAGAAGAAGCTGTGTCCCAGAATTCATAGCGCAGCCCAGCTCAGTTTCCAACAATGGCGGCAGCTAGTTAGTTTTAATATTACTCTTATTATTCTTTCTGGGTCACAAAATAAACATTTAACATATTTTCAGGCGAGAATGTAGCTGTGTAAACCTCAAATATCTGCTCAGTTTATCAAGACACCGCATATTTTCAAAAGCGCTCCGACGTTTTCGGAGACGTCTGTTACCCACTAGCTTGATAGCTAGCCGGGGGGCTAGGCTAACTAGAGCCGTGAGAACACCGGACTCCTGGCAGATCGTTTTCAAACCCACCGCCATCTTTCGCTACTCAGGTTAAACATGATATATGAGTCACTTAGATAACTTAAAATGTTATTGTTTGGCTTTTTTTAGTATTTTATTTGTTCCTGAGTAAATCAGTTTGTCTGAGATTAAAGTTATAGTTTTTACACAGCTGAATAAACATCAAGCAGACAGCTGATTATCAGAAGTGTGAGATGCTGGAGAGTTTACTCCGGTGTCCTGTTATATTTTAGATAGCAAGGAGTTTATTAAACTTCACCGAAACAATCTGCAAATGTCATTAAACTTTAATAAACTATCATCTTGTCTTTACTTTTAGTTAGCACAGACCTTAAACACTTAAAGCTGTAAGCTAATGATAGTTATATAAGAGCAGATGCTGCTGGTGCAATAAGCTGTACTTGTACGTCCAATGGATGATGATCTGATTAGTCGACTAATCGCAAAAATAATCGGTGACTAGTCGACTATCAAAATAATCCTTTGTGGCAGCCCTATAACACACACTGTCAGCCAGGAAGGAAAGGAAAGGAGGAGATATAGAAGAAAAGGAAAAGGAAGATTCAGGAGGTAGGAAAGGAGGGTAGTGCGAGTCCGAGGACGTTTTCTCACCACAGCAACGGTTGCCTGAACCAAAGAGCCGCGATCTGCGGCGAAGATGCAGGAGGAGATGAAGAGCAGCACAGCAATGACCCCGGTGTAAATCATGTCCTGTAAAAGAGAAGAAGAAGAAGGTGAGACGAGCGCCTCCGACAGTCTCCGAGTTGCCGCCCTCAATCTGACCGGATCAACAAAACAATAAAAGTGGACTTTTCTCAAACTGGAGGCGCTGCAGCGTGACGTAAAACAGCCACACGCTTCATTTTGAGCCTTGAGTCTGGATTTTTTTCAGCATGCTGAACCCTCGACTCACCGTTCACGGCCTCACTGTACTTAATAATAAAGCTCTGTTTGTAATACTTCACATGTGACAGATTTTCATGGAGACAATCCTGCTGAACATCCACACGTTGGTTTAAGTCCAAGTTCATATTCAGAGCTACAATCCAACAAGTCTCGGTGTGTTAAAATGTTTTGCTGCTTTGATCCATCAGTTCTATGATGTTATCTTTGTGCCACTATTCTGAGCGCATGAAACAAAGTTTGCAGGTGCAAGTGTTGCATTTTGAAGAGAAATTTATTTTGAGTGACGAAAAGCTGAATTTGAGTGAACAAACTTCATTGCTGCGTGCAAAAAATGTATTTCAGTGTTTGCTGTTATCCACACACACACACACACACACACACACACACACCCTCTCGCTCATTTTTTGCGCTTGCTCGCGCTCTCAACGTTTATGCCCGTGCGCGCTCAACTCTTTCTCTACACCGTTATATTTGTGCCACAAAACCAGCCAATCACAGACTTGGATGCAAAAATATCTGATTGGCTGTTCTGGTCTCCAATCAGCTCGAAATGACAAAATGCAATATCCCAGAATGCATTTCATCCAAAACTCAAAGGAGGCAGTGGCGGAGGAACACAGAGTGGCAGAGTTTGAAATATTACTCTTTCTGGGTCACAAAATAAACTTTTAAGATATTTTCATGCGAGAATGTTTCTGTGTAAACTTCAAATATCTGCTCGATTCATCAAGACGTCACATATTTGCATAAGTGCAAAAACTGAGCGAGAGGAGCTGCTGTTGTGTGTGTGGAGATAATAGCAAACACTGAAATACATTTTTTGCACGCAGCAATGAAGTTTGTTCACTCAAAATAAATTTCTCCTCAAAATACAACACTTGCACCTGAAAACTCTGTTTACGTGCGCTCAGAGTAGTGGCACAAAGATAAGTTCTAACACTCTGGACTCTGACTGGAGGCTACAAGTGCAGTTCAGTCTGCAGACTGTAGGTGGCAGCATCACACAGTTATATGACAGCTGCTTTTACTGGTTTTCAGCCACAGTGTGTGTGTGTGTGTGTGTACGTACGTACTCTGGGACGTCTTTAGAGTCGTAGCTGCGATAAAACCAAGTTCTGACTTCAGACTTTGTGTGACTTGTTGCGGGTGTGAGGCGTGTCTGCAGACACGGTGCGGTGCACGCTTTGAGTTTGGGGCCGTATCTCGTTTTAATTCATCGTTTAGCGGGAACGAATAAGTCCATCATTCTGAGGCTAACGAGGCTCGACCGCTCGTACTCGTATTTAAACGCACCACAGCTGGCGGGCACTCGCTGTGGCACCGAAGTGAAAGGTGATGTTCACAAACGTTCCCGATCACTGAGATCCAAACTCGTCAAACACACAGTAGATGCGTCTGTGGAGCGACCGTGACAATCTTACATTACCTCGTTCTCACGTTGTCACAGTCGTTGGCGTCCACGCTGCCTGACAGCAGGGCGACGCCATCAGCCTTTAGGCCCGAGTGCTAAACAGGAAGCCGCCGCTGATGGCGAGGCGGTGGCTAAAATGCTTCAGCCTCTGCGCTTCTCTCATATCGACGGTTTTTTCAGCTCCTCTGTTCTTTTGTTCAGCTTCATTTAAACTACAAAGACCACACAGAGCAAACAGACACACTCGGACCGCCATTACAGTTCTTCCTGATTGGCTGCCCCTCCTAAGCAGCAGGAATAAAACAGATGGGAACGGGTCACCTCTGAAACCTGACTGTGGAAGCGTGGGCTTCAAATGCCTCTCACCACGCTTCCCTGTGACAGCGTGCTCTTATTGTGAAAGTTCAGCTGCTGCTGTTCCTGTCTGGTGTTTCTTTGCGGGCAGACTCGTCATGTTGAGGTTTCTCTTTAATGGCTACGATGAGGAAGAACTCTGTGGCTCGTCAGCCGTTTGAGCAGACACTGGTGTTAGTGAGCACCGCGCTGCGGTCGGTGTCCTCTTCCTGTTTCCACACACCACGGTGGAGCTGAGGCCTCCGGTGGAAAGACAGCGCCGCTGAAAATCAGTGCAGCGGAAAGGTTCGGCCTTCAGCTTCCGGCTTCCTGTCCACGCTCACTTTTCCTCTGAAAAGCAGAGGAAGCAGCGTCTCTGGCAGAGTTAAGGCTGACACCAAAACAATGAAGCTGCGCCGCCATTTCTCAAAGGTCGGCCTTTAAACGGCTGCAGATACCAGCCGTGAACTCACGCCAACTTTACTGGATCAAACTCTTGATGCTCTGACCCCTCCCCCTCTTCGCATCCAATCCCACGCTTTCCTGGTTCAAAGTTCAGAGCAGGTTTTTTCCATGTGGACGTGAAAATGAGGGAACGCTTTAATTACTTTAATCTGAAGTTATTTATGAGCATCTTTATTTAGGTGGCTCATTTCCACGTGAATGATTTAACAGGGAGGTTTCGTTTGACTGGCCAACTTTAAATCTCATCTCTATGAAAAACAAATAAGGTGGGGGCGGCCTGGTTTGTGCTCAGCCAATCAGAGAGGCAGAGGGCGAGGGCTCGATTGAAGCTGGAACCCTCATTAGCTTTGAGAACAGCTGTCGAACTCGCAGCTCCACATGCAAACATTTCCACCCTGCTGAGTCTGAATTTGCAAAAAGAAAACAGTCCGCTTCTCGTTTTCGAGTTTCACTGCACCCACGCTGTAAGATGAAAGACTGCGAGCTGGAAGTGTCATCAGGGAGAGACTAAAATAAACCGTCTGTTTTCATTCTGGTGCGAGACGACAGCGAAGCTCGCAGGAGGAGAGCCGGGACAAACGCCACCGCCACGCGTCCTCCTCAGACTGATTTTACTCGAGTACTCACACGAGTACCCGACTCCCTCAGAGTTACTCTGACATCGCAGACCGAAAGCATGCTGCGCTGTCCGTGCTCTGATGCTGCAGCTCAGCGAACCAATGCAAAGACAGTTTTTATAGTCAAGGTTAAAATAGTAAAAAGTTCCTCATCTGTCCAGAAATTCAAAACGATGCAAAATTAAATGTGTAAACTGAAGTCAAAGGACTGGATTATGAATAACACGGACCACGAGCATCATGTGTTGCCGGGTTAATGCCAGCTCAGCACTCTCTGGACAGCTCATGAACGAGTGCTGGGCCGACTCGGGTTACTTTGAACATGTATGTAGCGACCTGCTCCTCTAACGACTGCCGGTCGGGTCGTTATTGTAGTTTGGAGTGAGCTTGAACAAAGACTGTGCTCTGAAAGAGGAAGTGACTCTAAATAAAGCCAGACATGAACTCTGTTCAGGTCACTGAGCTTCTGAATCTTTCTCACGCGAGCGGAGAAGAGTGACTGAAACACGATCTCCAGGTTCTTACCACAGTGGGCCAGGCCCCGATGTGAATTTTTTCATGCAGCTTAGTAGAAAGGAGGACGAGCAGCAGCAGGGTGAAGAGGAAGGCCGTGCAGCTGACGAACTCAAAGAAGTAGAGAGGAGAGCAGGTGAAGCAGCTGTCCACAGTCTCCTCCAGGATGAAGGCAATGAAGGACAGCACCTGAGGGACAAACAGGAAGTCAGCACAGGTGAGCACAGAATAGAAACACAAGTCAGGGTGGCTCCTGGGACCACTCCTGTTGGCTTCATACATCAAACGGTCGGCGTGTTAGAGCGACATGTTCTCCTAAAGCAGAGCCCGACCTGTGAACACTACTGTGAATCTGTCACGGCCTGTGAAACCACGGCCGTCCACTTACTCAGGACGGCGCTATGCAGAGATGGACCTGCAGGTTCACCAAGTTAAACCTGAGTCTTACAATAAAACGTGCAGTTTCAGTGGACCGGCCCACTCAGGACCACAGTGGGCTGCAGTTTGACATGATAACAATAATGATTATTCTCATATTTTGTCAGACATTTCGATGATTATGAAGAAATAATTGCATAAAATGTTATTTTGTTTCACTTTTCCCGCTGAAAGCTTCTTCAGCAGCTCACTTATTCACCAGGCGCCAAAAACGCTCCGCGTGTTTGATTTGTTTTATTCTGCACGTCTGCTCCCGGCATCGAACGCTGCAACTACGACACACGGGGAGAAACTGACCTGATAGTCACCACTTCCTCCTCCTGTATGAAACAGACCCTCCAGCCTCTGTCAGCTGCTGCCCCGTGTATTCGTCCTCTTGTCTGAGACGACGGCAGCTTATTTGTTGAAATGTGACGTCTCTTTCCAGTCTGAGCGGCTGCTGGCAGTTTCAGGCCGGCGTGACAACACAAAGGCGCCGGCTCTGCTGCATTTCATTAGAAGTTGTGGTTGAACCGCTCCGACCGCTCAGCTCTGTGTGGGCGGCAACAACAGCGATTGCTCCACACCAGCAGCCATCGCAGGGACGCCCTGAGCACATCTGAACCACCACAGCGGCGAGACCACGAGACCGTCACCCAGCAGGAGTCGATAGGAGCGCTTCACCCCTCAGACCCCCTGAGTTTGGGGACCTGAAAGAGCAGGCAGTACGAGCCTGGGGAGGGGGTGATGTTTGGACTACAAACATGGAGGAGTTTGTGGTTGAGCTCTTCCAGGCCCCAAACACTCGACTTTGTTTTTATAAAGAAATACTCGTGTTGTGAATGTAAACAGACCTTTAAATGACTCAGAGAGCAGCGCAGTGCAGGAGGAGCTTCCTGTAACCGCTGAAGGAGCAAGTCAGGACCACACCAACTCTCTGACCACTTATCAGGACAGAAACCTTAAGAAATGACACTAGTGTGCTCTGATTGGTCCAGATGTAAGTACACGATGTGTCGAATGCACTCTCGAGAAAGTCCAAGCCTGCCAGATTTCCTCCGTCTGAAACGTTCGAGG
Organism: Rhamphochromis longiceps; assembly: GCF_057381845.1. Classification (NCBI taxonomy): domain Eukaryota; kingdom Metazoa; phylum Chordata; class Actinopteri; order Cichliformes; family Cichlidae; genus Rhamphochromis; species Rhamphochromis longiceps. The sequence goes on from NC_140567.1 coordinate 38,434,387, forward strand.
GGCGTGTCAGAGCTGCACACCTCCTTTCTGCAGGTGACGCCGTCCCGTCGGCTTCTTCACACCACGACCTCCGGGTTCGTAGGCGAGTGCGGAGCAGCTGGGACGAGACGGCAGCTTCAGGCCTGAGGCCGCGGCTCTCTGCAGAGCCCTCCCTCTGAGCTCACGGTGGTTGGAAGGTGGGACATGAGATGACTGAGAGCACGTCTACGTTCCAACGCTCACCCGTGGTCATGAGGTAGTTCGTAAAAGAATAAAATCACGAGTAAAGCTGCAAAATGAGCATAAAGACAGAGCTGAGAGTAGAGTCGACGCTCGTCCAGACCCAGGAGATCGTCACGCCGACAGATAAGCACCAGGATCCAAAGTCGGGATCATCAGGAACCAGGCGGAACAAACCAGCGTCTGTGCACGTGTGCAGGGATACTTTCCTCTCGCTGTCGCGTGTTTGTCCTCGTGGTTAAACCGAACGCCAGCCTCTGTCTCCGTTACAGCGGCGAGTTTAACTGGAGGAATATTCCATGTTAAAGTGAGCCTCAGCTTATAAAAAGGCTTTGTGCTTTTCTTCAGACAGACGAACCCAGAACCACAGAGCTAGCAGCAGACCGCCTGACGTCAGCGAGAGCGGCGCCGATACTTTTATCCTTCAGTCAGCAACACAGACATGACTCATTCTCCTTCAGTAATCTGATTACATGTTCTGTACCACCAGAACACTTTTAGGGACGCATATTTCTTGGTTCTAGGAGCAGAAAACGTGAAACGTGAGAGAATCTGAGTGACTTTTGAGTGTTTCTGTAAATACTGCCACTGTGTTTGTGCCCGTCACCAACATCCTGCACGTGCTGAGTGATCTGCTCTCACTTCCCTCACTACGTGGAACTATACGAACATAAATATGCAAAGATTGAATTCCAGCATCGCTGTCATCAGTCAGGCTGCCGCCACCGTGCTGTTAACATTAATCTCCAAGTCAAATCAGAAAGGCAGCGAGTGGGAGCAGTGTGGAAATCAAAAACCTTCTCGTGCACCTCTGCTGTGTTTATGTCTGTAGAAGACCGTGTGTCCGTCACCGGCGCTGGATCTCCTCCACGTGTCCAAGCTGGTTTACTTTAGGGAACACAAAGAGGCGACTCTGCAGAACAGGGCGGGCGAAAACGCTCTCGCCCTGGGGCGGTAATGTGGAACTCCACGCTGACAGCTTCGTCTCACCGTCGATGTACAACCTCAAAAACAAATCTGAGGTCTTAGGGTTGGAAACTCGCATGAAATTGAGGTCACCTGGAACAGAAAGTCGAAGTTTGCTCTGATTCGAGGCCTGTGTGCATCACTGAATGTGATGCACACAGAGTCCTTTTGTCCCACAAAGATCCTGAAATATGACAAACTGCTCAGGTCACCTTGATGGTCCCTCCTGTTACGCTTTAACGGGTTCAAAGGTGAAGCAGCGTTCAGTGTCTTTGCTCGTTTCAGAGCTTTACGCTCCACTAAGCTTCACTACAAAGAGCCCAGCTCCTCTCAGTGTCTCAGACGTGTTTTGTTCTTTATGCTCCTCTTTCATCAACGCTTTAAACAGCTGCAGTAACTGCATCGACACCCGGCTGCGCCTCTGCGGTCGCTCGTGTGAAAAACAGCAGCTCTTCTTGTCCTTTCATCTTGCTGTAAAAGCAGACGTCTGATGGCGTTGCAGTAATGAAAACACTGAACGTTACAAACGCGTCACTCATGAAACGCTGGGTTTTAGAAACCTACACAGGCCAGCGTGCACACCCTGAGATCACCCCGAGAGACTTCCTGTTCAGCACGGACAGGTGAGACGTGACCCGGCGCGAATCAGCTGACTGGGGTTAAACTCACCACAGGAAGTCACAGTGGGAATCCCGCACGAGTCTACAGTGAAGCTGCTGTTAAAAACTCACCGGGACTTCCTGTCTGTTTCACAATAAACTTATTTAGCACTGAGACAGTGGACAGCTTTTATTGTAAAAGCACCTGGAGAGGCAGGGATTGGAGCTGGACAACAGCAAACGCGCTGCTTTAACCTTCAGACGACCAGGAGGTGCATGTGTGTGTTTGTTAGCGATTCTCAACTTTCAGAGATTTTTATATTTTTCTAACATGATTAAAACAAAGACAATAAGCAGCAACATGACGAGGATCTAAACGACTTATAGGATTTATGCCCAAAACGGATTAATGTCAGAGACTGTTCCAATCTCTCACAGCTGAGTCCACAGTCCTCCGCCACTGCAGTCCTCCGCCTGCAGTGGTCTACATCCACCCAAACACTCAGCTGTTGTAACTACACCTCTGTGGATGAACAGGCTGGAGGCAGACGGCACATGCATGTGGTGACTGGGGTTAAGTGTAACGCAATGCTACATACTGGTTTTCAAACCTGCAGTTATGAGGGGCAGCCAATCAGAAGTTTAGATGGACAGAGGCTGAGTATGGACATAAACATGGATTATTTTGAGCTGTGACTCATGCAAAGCTGCTCTGGTGGAGCCCACGTGGAAAAACATTAACCTGGGCCTCCTTCAGTCTGTGGCTTTCAGTTTATTTTGCAGGAAGGTTTCACAAAGATCTGACCGCACATCCTCTTTCTGCCCAGCACCCACCCGCGCCAGCTCCCTCCAGACTCCCGGGGCCGGATGCAGGCGTCGTCCTCCCACCGAACACCTCACTGAGCTGTTGCAACAGCAGCTCTGAGATCTGCTAACGACAGCCAAACTGACCGCTCCGCAATACTTTCACTTCCCGTTCTGCAGCTTCCTGAAGAGCTGCTGGATGAGGAAGATCCAGTCACAGAGAGGTCACACACAAACACAGCGACTGGTTCCCTCGCACCACGGAGCACGGCTAACCAACCCATCCCGCTCCTCACCGTCCGGCTGCTAATGCGCATTCATCTGTCCTGAAAACAGTCCCCAACAAACGAACCTCCACTTCCTGTTTTGCTGTTAAATTCTGTGTCTAAAGTTTGTGATGTAGAAGCCGCCGAGCCCGGAGCCACAGACTGGATGTGAGTGTGGAGTCACACTTCAGCTAAGACAGAACCTCCACATTAAAAGCACCAAAGCGACCTCATCCCCGTCTCCTGTAACCAGGAAGTCACAGACTGGTTTGGTCATCATTGCACCTGCACACGTGTGGTACATGCAGCGGCCTGCAGACACCACGGCACGTTCCTCGACTGGCTGCTGGAGGTCAGAGGTCAGATGCAGAGAGAGCGCTGCACCAGAGTGAGTGGTCCTGAACAGATCGCAGACGTGTCTCCAAACATTCGCTAACTGCTCTCAGTGAAACTGTCGGTAACTTTTGCCATATCGCTGCACAAAAGCAACAGATATACATTTCTCCCTAGCAACCAGTGGTTGCCATGCAGCTCTGAGAGCAATAAAAGCGTCCTCACTCCGGTGCACACAGGTCAGGACATACACATGAATGTGTTTACCACCTGTGTGAGTACGACGCCAGATGGAATAGTCTCCGCCCCCTGCTGATGGGAGAAAATGGACAGAAACATGAGTGTGCATTTGTTTTGCTGTGTTTGAATATCTGCTTGATTCACTGACGCAGCGACACTTTTAAAAAGTCAGCTTAAAAGCAGCTGACGCAGATTTCGCTTCTTGTTTTTGGAACCGTGGTGTGACACTCACAGATGTCAGCACGTTTCACGCCGGGAGTGTTTCCGCGCAGTCGTTCGGTGCGTGGCGGTAACACGGTTTATCTAAGAGCGCCTGACTTCAGCAGCAGGTTTTGTGTTGCTGTCGGCTGAGACTAGTGCTGGGCCATATCATACCGTTCACGATAACACTGGTGTAATGTTGGGCAACGATAAGAAAATGAAACATGGCGATAGAATATGGGTAAAACGCGCATGTGCAGTGCCTTTGTTTACATGCGCACATGGCGGCGACGCAGAACCAGAAGAGCGAAAGCGGATCGTTGAATGAAACCATGAACCTGAACTGGTTTGTAAAACGCTGCAGCTTCACTGGTGTGGAACTGGTTTAGCTTTCGTCCGTCAGATACACAACAAAGCACTATTTTTGGTAGCGCATGCTAGCGGGCCGTCGTTATTACCGCGTTGTTTGGAAAATACGGCGCACTTAAAATCATCCTTTGATTTGTCTGAAAGTCGACAGAGCCCCTTATAATCCCGTGTGCCTCATGTATGAACTCTGGTTGTGTTTACTGACCTCGAAACGATTTTATGTGCACGGCGCTCGAAAATCTGTCAAATGTTTCAGTACGACTTTGCTGAGCTACGAAGCCGCACCGCTTGATGGATTGTCGGAGCGTTACGGCTGTCGTAGGCGGAGCCTCGCGGAGTGATACGTACTGCGCTTCAACATAATGTTACCGTATTGTGTGTGTATGACCTCTTTTTAAGGTTTGTGGATATTATACATGGTTACACTGAGGTTATGTCGGCCAGTTTCCACTGGAAACGCCTTTTGGTTAAACTGTCAGCGAGGAGTTTGCATTTGCGCTGTTAAATGTTTATATAACTTTAATGCAGATAAAAAACAGCTGCTTGTTTCAGTGGAAATACATTGATGTTTTTTGCACTAATAAAGTTGTGGAGTTGTAAAGTATTTTGTCTCGCATCAATTATATCGTCAGTTATATCGTTATTGCAAATTTCCAAATGTACATCGTGATAAATATTTCGGTCGCATCGCCCTGCTCTAGCTCAGACGACTCTTCGTCTGTAAAGAGCGCACAGCCCAACTGTTAAAGAGGCGGCACCACCGGGGTTTGCAGATCCAGCTTCATGTCCCACAGTGTTGTTGTGGTAATATCACCGCTGTGTACATAATTTCATACATGTACACAGGCGCACGCGTAACTCTGCTCTGCAAATGTTTGGTTTCTGAAGTACTTCGTACCAAATAGACGAGCAAATAATCAGCAACTCTTGTTGTTGTCTGTTAGTCTGCTCGTCTCCCAGGACGGTGGGGGTGCTGCCGTCCACCTCCGGCTGCTGGAATACGTGTGACTGAAGAGATGTCAAAAACCACCACAACATGAACTGGATCAGAGGGGGAAACACGGGACAGGATGTGCTTGGGCGAGTTAGTTAGCAGCAACTGAACTTTCACAATAAGAGCGAGGGGATCCCTCGTGAAACAAGACTACGCTGATGACAGATCCTTCCTTTGGAGTTATTAAACACGAGCAGGTCAGCGCTTCGTGAGGTCAAACTAAGACACATCAGCTCTGTTCAGGCCTCCGTTAAACATCTGGTTCCAGCTGCAAACCCCGTTTTAAACAGATCTGCAGGAGAGTGGAGCAGCTTCCTGTCTGATTACTGGCAGTGGACTGTCAACGCGCCACAAACTGCGGAGGCATTTCCTGTGCTGAGCAGCCTGAAGGGAGGCCGTGTGAGGAGCGTGCTGCACATCCTAAACAAACTGAGGTGAAAGCACAAGTGCACCTGGTTTAATCCTGAAAGGTGCGCAGAGTTGTTTTGGTCTCGGTCCAGGAGGATTTGTCCACAGCGATGATATTATTGTTGGTTACCTTCATCACTCCTCGCCTATTTTAGCATGTTTGCCTGCCAGGACATTACAGCATCACCTCACCTGCATGGATCCAGCTCAGCTGTACAAATGCTCAGAGTTACAAGTCTTTTTTAAAAGCAGCAAACAAGTCATCATCATCATCATCGTTACAGACCGATGATGAGTGCAGACTGTTCTGGATTCCTGTCACCATTTCTCACACTCAGTGTTTCCTGTCAGTCAGCTGATGGTCGTAAGCCTGCAGAGACTCGCAGAGGATCGACTCTGCAGCCGGTTGCTTTCGGTTTTTGGGGGGTTTCCACAGTAACGACCCTGAAATGAGCTGAAACTAGAACAGATCCTGTCAGCTACACAGCTGGGCTTGGCCACCAAGACATCACTCGTCGCTTCAGGTTGTTTTATACGGTCCAGCCTGCAGATGGTCAGTGGTCACTTTTCTCTGAGCTGTACTGTTATGATCTGCAGAGCCGAGGCCCCGCGGGCACGCCTCAGGCACGCCTCGGGCCCCGTGTGTTTGCATGTGCGTTTCTTCACTGCTACTCCTTCTGTAGCTCTGACATGTAAAGAGCTGAACTCTGTTTCACCAACACTGAGCTGCAGGAGAACCTGAGTGTTTGACTCTGACTGAGGATCACTGCACATGTGCATAATTCATGGAAGTCACAGCGCAGCAGCCGCTGCATTGTTTTCCTGCACAGTGGACGGTTACAGAAACATCAGACCCACAGCAGAGAGTCAGAGGTGAGGGAGCAGAGACAAAGAGTCTTTTAAGACATCTGAGGCAAAGTTTCAGCAACATGTCAAACACAGTTTCAGCACCTAAATAATGAATCTTTCCTCTCTGAAGCATCAGAAACCTGCTCTTCTGTCACAGCTTTCAGACTGAGCTACTGTTTGCCACACCGGACAGGAAACTGAGCACCTCTGCACAGGAAGGGCCCGGCGTCTTCCTGCAGGGGCGCGATCCTCGCTGTTAAAGGAAGTTTAAAGAGCGCGTGCAGGTCGGGCCAGAGCCTGAGAGCGATACAAATATCTGAAACTTACTCTGAAGGACGATTTAATCATTTACCAACATTAATGTTTAAATAATCCCAATCTCGATAATTCTTATTCCAACTAAATATCATTGATTTCAAATAAAAACAACTTTTAATTATTTAACTTTAAATCTGAGGAAGGTCGTGATTTTTTTTTTAACTGAATATTTTACTTGAACAGTTTTAATTGAAGGTCTGCAGACGTGCAGCACACAGAGGACACTGATGATGGCAGTGTCAGCTCACAGAGCAGCTCAGTGTAATCCAAACAAGGAGTGAAAGAAATGAAGCTTAGTTTCAGCAGACTCAGACTTTTACGACACACCTGCAAACACACGTTTAAGTTTCAGCCAATGAGCTGAGACGATGAGGAAACCCTGAAGGTTTCACACAGTTTGTGTGTTTGCAGGTGTGAATGAATGCTAAACGAAAGCATCTCATTGGCTAATGAAGAGTCACATGAGTCTGAGCATCTTTGAACTCACCACTTCAACGACTTTTAGGATAAAGCGGTTTCTGTCCAGGTGGGCCGAAGGGATCAGGCAGAAGCTGTTTCCGGGGTTTGGGGTCGTGGTGGGAGTATAAACTGGTTCAGCCATGATGGAGCTGAGAGAGAGAACAGAGACGCGTCAGATCACGAACACCACACACTCATGGTTTCTGCTCTAAAAGGGACAAAAAGCTGCAGTGCTAATATTTCAGAGCCATAAATGTCACTCGAATCTCACACCAGAGGCCGGCAGCACGAGGCGGGACCTGCGGCTTAGAGGAAACTTCAGGCTTACCTGGACCGTCAGGTAAACCTGAAAGGATAACCGCAAAGATACATCACCATGGCAACATATGCTGCTGCCCCAACCTGCTTCATTCAGCGGAGTCGGTAAGTTCCAGCTCAGCAGGTTTCATAGAGAAATTCCTTCAGCACAAAAACTGCTAAAGAATCCAGACGTGGCACTTTTAAACACACTTCAAGTCAGGCCTGCTCAGCATCAGTTACCATGGTGATGGTGAAAAGAGGACTGAAAACCGTGGCTTTAAGCTCGCTAACCCGTTAACCTCGCTTCGGATTTGCAGGCCTCGGATCTGCCAGCTCTCAGGACAGCAGCGTTATTAAAGCTCCTCCCACCATCAGACTTCATCTCTGCAGCAGCCTCAAAGTTCACAAAGGAGGAGAACCGGAAACCACATCAACACACAGTCCCAGGGGGTCAGGGGTCAAAGCTCACGTCACTGAATCCTGGTTTACGTTAGGGCTGTTCGATATAACGATATATATCGGATGATGATATAAAAACATCTATCGTTTCATTTTACGCTATCGTTTGTTTCGTGGTGTCGCAAAATAAACTGTTTACGGCAATATTTTTTCATCGTTCTGATGGTCACTGCAGTGGTTATATTAATTTCTTAAAGTTCTCTCTTTCTCTTATATGTAAATAACCACACTACTGACGGACAAGCGCCTGTTTTATGCGTTGTCGTTAGCAACAACGACGGGAACACCTTCGCGTGTCCGCTTGTTTATGTTCCACGTAAACCTTTCACAATAAAGCTCAAGATCCTGTTGAGACTTTTCAAAATAAACTGAATCACGTGAAAGAGCAGATTATTTATGGATGAGAAGTAAAGAAGAGCCGCCAGGTGCTAAAAAATAAACCTTAGACTCAAACGTTAGAACAGGCAACCCGCAGCACGCCGTGTAATAAATACAAAGAAAACAGCATTACAACTTATGTCTAAAAATGTATAGTTTCGTGCATCGGTTAAAACACTTGACTCCGGGTAAAGGACGTGCAGCTGGAAACACTTCACGCAAGTCGAGCTGCCCGAGATTCACAGAATTTACAGAAAATGTTAAATATTATTTTTTTGTGATTTATATCGTTATTATCGTTTATATCGGACGATAGAATTCTTATATCGGGATATGAGATTTTGGTCATATCGCACAGCCCTAGTTTACGTCACATTCAACGGGAGACGAAGTCATTTTATAATATCTCAAATGCTTGCCCACTTCCACAGGAACCACGTGACCACCTTTAAAATCCCACCAACAACAAATAATAGTGATAATAATACCCAGCTGCACCTACACAGCAGGTGGGATTACAGGCTTTTAAAACGCTGAATGAACGTGAAGTTAAAGCTGCTGAGCAGAAAACTAAAGCAGTGATTTGGATTTAAGGACAGATGTGATGTATTCATGTCCAACGATGGGAAATCCCTGTTTCAGAGCAGCCGGAACACGAAGTCCACCTTAAAAACAAACAGTGAAAGAAAAAAGCTCAGATCTAAATATGGCGTCAGGCTCGTTTGTCTTCATAAACAGCAACAAGGTCGACATGACGTCACGCAGTACAAATGAAGTGAAAAGCGCTGAAAGGTCGCTGAATGTATTTCTGCACGCGTCCGTCTGCACTTCAGCCTCCGCGGAGCTTCTCCGTGGAGCTTCTCCGCGGAGCTGCGAGGACATTTCAGATCAATTTCTCATTTTCACAGTAGTGAAAGCGAAAGTGATCGGGGCAGGTGAGCACAGCTCAGGTGTGATAAGAGCAGTTTATGAAGCCATTAGTCGGCCATGTTTGAACCACAACACTGAACTGCAATGAGAAATGCTGATAATGAGCGAGTTTGTGATTACAGACAGCTACAGGTCCAGTCAGAGTGTCCCGACAAACGGAACACACGGCACGCCCCTACTCTGCAGATTATTCGGTGATAAACCAACTTTTTAAGCCTACACGGCCCGCGATCAAATACACGATAAAGACGAAGAGGCTGCTGCCGAAATGAAGAGCGGCTCGGTCACTAAATATCTGAAGATTCTGCGATGATTTTAATTCAGCGCTTTTCTCCAGAAACGACCCTGGAAAATAAAATTGACCTAATTCTGAAAGAAGTCTGGCGTACGTCGCACTTCCAGTGAAACGGACGCGCAGTGGGCTTCGTATTGACTTTTGATGGTGGCCTGAAATCTGCGTAACGTAACCACTAAAACAGGAAGTGAGGATAAAGTTTGAAGTGGATAAAAACGCGAATGTTCAGAAACTCACCGTTCAGTTTTCTGCCGCTGAGGACGAAGATAAAGTTTCCAGCTGTAAAGTTCAGACTCAACTCGAAGCCGTCTTCCTCTCTAATATTACTCAGACTTCCGCATTCTGCCCTGCCGTGCCTAACACACCGGGAAGATTTTCAAAATAAAGGTGCTCAACACTAGTAACAAGGAAAGAGTTTCAAACAACCAAAATAAGACAGAAAGGCGTGAAAAGGTGACACAATACGTGAAAAGAAACAAAAATGAAATGAATCTTTAAAAAAGGTGACAATAAAAGGAAATAAAGTAAAATCAGAGAAAAGTAACAAAATGAAACACAAAGTGATCAAAACCAGAGAGTGACAAAAATTCAGAAAAAGGAAATAAAGTTAAAAAAGAGGAAAAATTGAAACAAAATAAGATGTCAAGTATAAATAAATAAGGTGATAACAAGACAATATTAAGACATGAAGAGGCAAAAATAAGAAAAAAAGACTAAGACAGTGTCTGCGACAAGGAAGAAAAACAATGGACTCGAACAAGAAACATGTTACCAAAACACAAAGTGACCAAAACAGCATTCAGCACAATAATAATAATAATAATACTAATAGGTTCAATAAACTTGCTTTTAATAACTGTAAACCATCTCTGCCATCAACTGTTGAAGGTGTTTCTGGGGCAGATAACATTGCAGCGTTATGGAGACAGCATTACAGCGCGTCGTTTAACTGTATAAAAAGTGAACCATATGAGGACAATTCTGACATGAGCAATGACACAATAAGTGTAAGGACACATGAAGTATATGAAGCCATTCATAGGTTATCTGATAATAAATCCTCTGGTTTGGATCACATCACTGCAGAACATTTAAAACATGCTAGTTTAAGGCTAGCTCCTCTTCTAGCGCTCTGCTTCACTGGGTTTATGATTCATGGCATATTAAAATACACAGCACTGAGTCTGGTAAAGGTACCAGTTATGAAGGACAAAGCTGCAATAGTGAGATGTTTGGAAAATTACAGGCCGATTGCACTAGCCAGTATTTTATCTAAGGTGTTAGAAAGAATCCTGTTTGACAGAGTTAGTGTTCATCTCTTCTCTGGATAATCAGTTTGGCTTCAAACCAAAGCACGGCACTGACATGTGCCACTGTGACACTGACATGTGACTCAAGGAAATAGTCAGTTTGTACAGGGCTAAAAATTCATCTGTCCTCATGTGTTTCATTGATGCCTCTCAGGCTTCTGATCGAGTGAACCACAGAACACTTTTTGATAAGATGAAGAGACGGGGAGTTCCTCAGTACATCGTGAGGATTCTCTCTTACTGGTACGCTCATCAGAACATGCAGGTTAAATGAGGAAGCAGTATTTCTGCCCCCTTTGGTGTCAGCAATGGTGTTAGACAGGGTGGGATTTTGTCTCCAATTTTATTTAATTTATATGTTGATGATCTGTCCATACAGTAAAACATTGATAAATCATCTCATGTATGCCGATGACCTGATTGTTTTTAGTCCAAGCAGTGCTGGGTTACAGGAGCTTCTCAATGTCTGTACTGAATATGGTGTGCAATATGACATGCTAAAAGTGCTGTTTTGATATGTAGAACCAAGCAGGATAAACAGCTAAATTTCCCTTTGTTTAAACTGGCCCCAAAAACTCTTTAAGTTCATAAAAAGGTGAAATACCTCGGTCACTTTATTACTGAGCAAATGAATGATGATGATGACAGATACAGACAGCGGTGTAAGCTCTATGTGCAGGCAAATGCTATTGCTTGCAAATTCAGCTTTTGTTCACTTCCAGTTAAAGTGGCTTTGTTTAAAGCGTAAATACTGCCCCCTTGTGGTCATCCTACAAACACTGTAGCACGCAGAAGCTGCATGTTGCATATAATGATGCGATGAGAATCCTTTGCAGGAAACCTAGAAGAGGGTAGTGCCAGCCAGATGTTTGGACTTTTAAATCACTTTGAAGAAAGTTAATGTTCAATTTTAGAGAACGACTGGATGGCTCTACAGTAACATAGTAACAGAGTCATTTTAGCGCTCACATATATACATATATATATACACACATATATATATACACATATATATATATATATATATATATATATATATATATTAGAGATGGCACGATACCACTTTTTTATGTCCGATACCGATGCCGATATCATAAATTTGGATATCTGCCGATACCGATATGAATCCGATATAGTGTTTTTTAACCAACAGAACTGTTTTTTAAAATATCTTGCTGCATTTTGCAAGTCTGCAAGTTCATACTCAAGTTTAAAACAACAACTACACTAAAGCTATTCTGTTATACCTGTATACAAAAAAAATATTTCATAGTTCAGCAATACTGATCAATCTAATAAACTTAAACCTACACCATCCTCCCTATTCTGGTATTTTAAAGAGTACTTAGCGTAAATATTAAGCAACCTAACTAATAGGGTTCCAACTCCCAGCAACAACAAAAATAAATAAATAAAAAATAGGGAACCACCCCTCACGCTCCACCTCATGATGCTTAATCGACGTAATCAACCTTAATTTGATGCAGTGCGAAAAAAAATGCACAGAAATCAATTATTTTTCAAGAAATATTAAATAGATTCAACATCTTTCTTCAACAAAATTGCAGACTGCACAGATGGTACCTTCCCAAAGGAAAAAGTACTATAGCTTACTAGGGTATATATATTAGACTTAATAGTCACTATATACAGTAATTGACTTCTATTCATTTTACATCAAATTAAAACTTTGGGTGTCAGATAATTATTTATTAAAAGCTCGACATTTTAAATGAGAATAAGAAAGAAAAGTATGTCTTTGTGCCCCCTTTTCCCTGTTCATGCCCTACGGCCCCCCTGGCTAAACTTTGCTAGATCCGCCCCTGCACAGTTACCAGCCGTCAGCTACGTAGAAAAAGATCCTGGAGTAGAAAGTAATATTAAATAAATTCTAACAACAGCTGATCAAGCTTAAACGTGCTGCTGTTGTTCAGCCGCTGGTTTCCTCTTTCTGGTGCAAAGTGGGCCAAAAACAAACAAGAGAGACGATCAGCTGATCATTGATCAGTTTCATGATTGAAGTAGCAGCCGGAGAGCGAGAGGCAGTCGCTTGTTAAGCTTAACGCAGGAATGCTTAACAAACATTCAGAGATGGACTTACACACTTGCTTTACTTCTCTCGGGGATAACTTTGTCGGAGATGAAATGCCGGGTTGCTAGCGAAGCTCCACATGCTATCCAGACCACCGACAGGTCCCGCATGCCACAGCCGCTCTATCACGTGATGCATACTGCTCCGACGTGCTAACGTTCTGAGGTGAGTTACGGCGTGTTGCAAGTTTTGTGAGGTGCTTTCGTGATATTTAATGGATCGGATTACATTTTTTATTTTTCTCCGATATCCGATCCAGTAATTTAGGTCAGTATCGGACCGATACGTAATATCGGATCGGTCCATCTCTAATATATATATATATATATATATATATATATATATATATATATATATATATATATATATATATATATATATACACCCATATTAAGGTTGGTTTTTTTTTTTTTGGGGGGGGGGGGGGGGGGGGGGGGTTGTGTGTGTGTGACAGCTTTACCTATAACTAAAGCAACCTGTGGGAATTATAACTTTAGCTGCAGAATAAGAAACAACCAAAGGGTTCAAATACAAAAATGTACAAAATGATTTTTTTCAACCACAATATAATGGAGTAAAAATATACAACCCTACTAGAGCACACGTTTAGGATAAACACATCATCAACAATAAAAATAAAAAGTGGAAAGTCGAAAATTGAAGAGAAAAAAAATTAATTCATAAAAAACAAAAAAATGAAGAATCATAAGTTTGCAGATAAATAGAAACGGAGTAGAGAAAAAACAATTTCATTTACAAAAAACAACAAAGAGAAAGAACCAAATTTAACAAAAACAAACAAATAAACAAAAATCTGTGAAGGAAAAGGCAAATTCAAAAATAAAAGAAATCAATAAATAAACCAAAAATATTCATAATTTAAAAATATGGGAAGAAAAAAATGACCTGAATCGAAAAAGAAGCTCGTAAATCTATAGTCAGATATAAAAATATAAATTAGTATTTTTTTACTGCCCGTGTCTCTGATCATAATGTGAACCGTACTGCTTTATTACAAGTGAGTCAGCGGCGCTCCTCCGGCTCTGCTGCCCCGCCTGTGCCGCCGGTGTGCGGCCTGCAGGGGTCGCTGCAGCCCGCGCTCCTCTCCCACGTCCTCCGCTCCCTCTCCGCCGGCGTGTGTGAGGCTTTCCCCGCTATAAAGCTGCGCGAGGTGACTGGAAGCTGGAAAGGCTCTCCAGCAGCCACAGGAGCAGGAGGAGGTGGAAGAGGAGGAGGATGAAGATGAAGCTGTGTGTCCGTACGCTCGCAGCTGATCTCAGTTCAGTCCGTCTGAGCTGAGCGGAAACTTTGGATGCTTTTCTCGCTCTGGAGCTTCTTCTTCTTCTTCTTCTTCTTCTTCATGAACATCTGAGCAGGTAAAAACTCAGAGAGCTTCGTCTTTCACAGCCTTTACTCATCATTCCTTTATTGTTTATGTCTCCACTCTGACTTCCTGCCTGATTCTTTAACCTTTATGATGACAGAGAGGTGATTAAAGCTGGATTCACTCCAGCACTCTGAGCATCTCAGGGTCAAAGCACTCTCCTCTTCTCCTCTTCATGTCTTTAGTCTCACGGAGGATGGATGGGTGAGGGGTGGATGGGTGAGGGGTGGATGGGTGAGGGGTGGATGGGTGAGGGATGCATAGGTGAGGGGTGGATGGGTGAGGGATGCAGTCTTGTTTTCTTTTGCTTTGTTCTTCAGTTGTATTAATTATGGGGTAAATGTAAATGTTGGAGTGCTCCTATTGGCTGAGTGTGTTTCAGATATGTGGAAATGAGCCCACGTAATTTACTGAGTCCCGTGGACATGAAAGGACTGGGCCTTTATTTTGAAATGAGATTGAGTGTTAGTGTTTCTTTGTGAGAAACAGCACAGGTGTTGATTTATGACCCCACAGTGAGCTCCGTGACTGTCTGTGGATTTTTCACGGGTACTTTGAAAAGCAGGAGAAGCTTCGGTAGCGCTGACGTTTCCTCGCAGCCAGTGAAGCTCTGACTGGAGACGGATGTTTGTCCTTAATCGCTTTGTGTGTTTGGCTCATTAATCAATATGATGGATCATTATTATTCATAAATGTGAACCACGCACAGAGAGACGAGTTATTCATTATTATCCCTGCAGATGAAAAACTTCTCAGCTCGAACTGATCGATAAAGCATCGGTTATGATCTATTCTCCGAGAATGAAGGATATTCGTACTTTGGTATCATGTATGGTTCTCGGTGTTTATTGATCAGAGCATCGATGCTTTGTGAGTCCGTCTCCACCTGTGGTGACGTCACAGTGACCTCAGCAGCACCTTCCTGTCAGTTTTTTGAATTTGTGCTTCGTTTATGAATCTTTGTGATAGTTTGTTGTTTATTTCCAGAGTCGTTTAAAAAAAACAGTTTTTGTTTCTTTCTTTGTTTTTTTTTTTTTTTGTCATTTTGCTTCTTTTACAATATTTTTCTTTTTTCTACTTTTAACCTGTTTAGTTTCTGTCTGTTAGTTTTTTAATCATCATTTTTTAGGCCCTTTATGCACCTTTGTGTTTTCTTTTCACCTGTTTGTTTCTTTTTGTGATCATTTTACATGTTTTTAATAACTTCCGGTCTCAACATTTTACAACTTTTTTCAGTTTTCATTCATTTTACATCCAATTTTGCACACGTGACCACTCCCCCCCCCCTTCACGTCTCTCTGAGATCACTATTTGACTCTTTTGTGATCGTTTTGCATGTCTTCTCGGTTTATTAGTTAGCTTTTGTGCATCTGTTAGTTTGGTGTCTCCGTTTGGGCATCCCCTCTGTGTCCATGTTGCTTAATGTTTTGGGCCCTTTTGCATCTTTTTCTAACCCCTGTGTAATCTTTGTTGTGGCCACTGTGTCTCACGTGTTCTTTCTTTCTATTTGAGAACATTTTTTAAAAATCTATTCTTGTTTTCTTATAGATGCTTAGTTTAGGTTTGCAAAATCAGATACTCATAAATCCCAGCATCTTTTTCTTTTCCGTGTAGCCAATCAGTTTAAAGTCACAGGGGTCATGTGACTCCCTGGTCCTGGTTGCTGCCTGTTAGTGGACGGTGAGGACCTGTTTTGCATTCAGAGACCTCTGTGCAGCACATGAGCCAGAGGTTGGGAAACATTTGTAATATTTGCTTTGAAGTTGGGCTGATTTGCAGACGTGTGGGGTGATGAGATGAAGAAGAGCGATAACACTCAGGGAGGAGATGTAAAAGGTGCAGCTTTGATAAAAACCCGTGAAACACGAGCAGATAAACCTGTGCCGCAGCTGCATAATCGGACATTAAATTCAGCTAAAAATACCTGGTGCCATGTCTTTGAACGCCTCGCAGGGCCTCAGGCCGCCGAGCCCGCTCTGCTCACATCCTCAAGATTACTTGATTATTTTTACAGGATTAGAAAAGTTCAAAGTTACAAACGTTCTTTTTCCTAATCTTGTTGAAAGAGTTTTGGACCACGTTTCATTCAGCTTCACTTTCACGCTCAGCTCTCTCGTCACCACACAGACCGGCACAGCGTCCTCACCACTGCAGAAATCCTCTCGCTCTGCTCAACATACTAAACTCCTCCACTCGGCCCAGTAACTCCTTCTCTGCCCGGACTCCGCGCTCTCCCACCTCACAGCATGACCTCAAACCAGCCCAGTGTCAGCTGGAGGTTGGAGAGAGGCGACCCTGAGACAGTCGTCGTGCACGCACGCCGCCCTGCGGCCAGAAACTCCATGTTATCAACAGAATCTGTGACAAATTAAAAATACAAACAATGCCACATAAAATGAACAGAATTGATATAAAAAACACTTTAAAGGCCAGGGTTGTGTGTTGGCAGTCTGCAGGTGCACATCGCTGTCTCCATGTTGTAGCTGTATGCTGTCACCAGGGGGCAGCGTGAGCAAATGTGGAACTACCTGTGAGCTACTCTGGTTTTCGTAAAGACGCCACCTCTCCCCCGTCAGCTCATCCGCAAACATCTGAAACAGGTTACAGGACAGGGCGGTTAAAGCGATCCGGAGCTTTTCAAACTATCGGCAAAGTTTTTATCCACACAGACAGCAGAGTCTAACAGCAGGAAGCACCGTGCTCTTTCAAAATAAAAGAATGAGTATTTAGAAGAAGAAGACGTTTTAGGGCTCATCTGATATTAGTGCCATGATTAATATTTCATCAGGTTTCATCTCTACTCCGTTATCTTCACACATATGTTACTCAATAAGTAAAAATCTGCTTTCTGGGTCGATTTGGAATTTGGGGGTGGAGCTTACAGAAAATTGAATTTTACCCTAAATGTAACTTCTTCTTTTTTTTTTACAGGCTTTGTGTTTTATGTTTTTAGGGCAAAAAAATAGAGCAAAGTGTGTATTGTTCATTTTAATGTAAAGAAATCCAAGTTCAATAAGCTTCCATTGACAGAACACACGATGAATCGCTACATTAGTGTAATTTCAATAAAAAGTCTTATTTTCTTATGATTACAGCAGGTTTTTCAGAGATAGAAACGTTAAACTTTGCACATATTCTCATGTCTGCAGTGGTGCTGAGAGCAGGAACAGCTGGGTGTTTTATTGGAAGATATTTTCACACACGTGGAACTATGTAGAGCGCTGGACTCGATCCTTTAGTCCATGTTGGACAGCAGTGACCTGAGGTGAACCACAGCATCAGCACTGCGACGCTGATAACGAACAGCATCGTCACTTTTTAACTGCAAGAAGAAAGTGTTTGTGTGAAGCAGCTGCTGTTTGCAGATGAATCCACGTTCTCAGGGAGTATTTGTGTCAGTGGGACAGGAGTCGCGGGCCACTCCCCCCGAGAAACCCCGCCCCCTTCATTTGTCCTTCTGCAGTGGCAGCACGTTTAGGCAGTTTTTCACAGCTTCACGCAGCACTGTGTTATTTATACAGCAGGTGATGATGACGGTGAGTCACTCTTCCTCTCCGTCACTATGCTGACAATCAGCTGATCACAGGATGCTGTGTGTTTCAGTCACAGAACAACAGAGACTCAGATTTGCTCTGGATGGAGCCATCTCCATGGCAACGCCCCCTGAGGCACATAGGTACTGTAGTAAAGTACTCTGTAGTACTTCTGTACTACCTTCCCCCCCCCTTCAGCACAGAACAAAGACTATAGATGAAAGACGGACAAATGATTTGACTTCTCAGTTTTAGCCTTTTGGCCTTTACTGCTCAGTAACATCATTAGTTTCACTCTCGGAGCTCAGACTTCTTGGACTGTCCGTTAACACAATCAATATTACCTGTTACTGGTGAGATAATGTCATTAAAAATGTTTCCAACGGCTCCAACAGCTAAACACGGTCAAAGGTCCAGTTCAGGGATTCTGATTAGCTGAGGTGAAGCTGAGCAGACAGCGAGCAGCTACATCCTCCTGTGTCGCCATCAGTGTTGGTCAAGTTACTTGAAAAAAGTAATCAGTAACTAATTACTGATTACTTCCCCCAAAAAGTAATCCCGTTACTTTACTGATTACTTATTTTCAAAAGTAATTAATTACTTAGTTACTTAGTTACTTTTTAAAAACATGATTTACAACCTGAGTAGGTGATAAAGTGATAGATCTTTCAGCCCAATTCTACTTTTTCTGCATAATCCATCATACAAAATGTAATCAAATGGAAAAGTCTCTTTTTAAAACTTGTTTTGTTAGTTTTAATCTTTTAACTTTATGCATCAAGCAAACATTTAATTATCTGCAACATTCTCTGACTGGAAGAAATTAGTTTAACATTCAAACCTATTTTCTGCACATTCCAGCACATGAAATAAAATATTTTGTGTGTTTACACTCAGTCTTTCAAACAGATGCAAGTAAAACACAGCAGAAAATAAATAAAGTCAAAGACTCAGCGGTCCTGTTGCTCTATTTTCACCTGTAAAGCAGGAGTGGGGTAGGCGGAGGTTTACCCTGGTGCAGGTGTGCCGCGGTCAGTGGAAGAATCCGTGAGTTTCTCTGTGAGTTTCCCATTACGTCGTAGCTACTCGGTGCTTGTTGGAAGTTTAGGGGTTTTTTCACTGTAAAAAGAAGTTTTCTTCCCACGCACAGCGGACACTAATGTTTTTGTCACTTTTTATGGAATCAAACTCAAAGTAAGGTCAGTAGTGGAGACCGGGGATAGTTGTAACACTTTCAATTTCTCCAATCAGGGCTAAGTTTCAAATGATGTGACTCATCCTGTGCATGCCCAATTCAGTTCTGCTATCACATGTGAAAAATCAGCACATTTCGTCAAACACAGACAATTTAACACGAAAAAAAGTAATTTGTATGGCAAAAAGTAAGTTTTTCTACTTTATTTCAATGTTTAATAGCATTATCTGCTTTGCAGTTAAACTCATCAAACTTAAATTATGTTATTTGTATGTCTATGGGGATATATTCTGTGTAGGTCTTTAGTGCTAATGTTTTAGCTGTTGGCTGTAATGTTAGCTAGTTCATGGCTATAGGAGTCTGGGTCAGTTGTAACAGCAACAGTCTGGGTCAGTTGTAACAATAATGCAGATGTTACAACTTACCACACTATTACTTTAACTTATATTAAACAAGTTTGTGAACGACATCAGCAGAGAGAGGTTCACTGGTCACATTTGTATATGCGGTTAATGCCTGTTTGTGTTCCCACACATACATTATGCAGACCTCTGTGTCAGAGATGGACCAGTAGGAAGTACTGGTAGTGGAAATAAATCAGGATGGGTGCAAGAAACAGATTTCCTCATCTTTCTGAAGCACTCTGCAAACCACACCAAGGTAAGCCATGATAAAAAGTAATGGAATTGCGATGCTGGTGCACAACTACATTTTTTCAGCTTCATTGTTATGTTCAAAATTGGTGCAAGAGTTGTAGGTTATAATGCCCACTGAGCCAATGAGGCCAAACTCAAGGAAGACCAACCAAAATTAATGAAATATTCAGTTGCAGAAAATTTTATAATTTGTCTTTTTTGGGGGGTTGGAATATGTTCAAAAGCTAGATTTCTGCATTCTGTCACACACACACACACACACACACACACACACACACACACACACACACACACACACACACATATAGCTACAGTAGGTCAATTGGAAAATCCAAATTGCCACTAGGTGTGACTGCGGGAGAGAATATGAGTGTGAATGGTTGTTTGTCCCTGTGTGTTGGCCCTGCGACAGACTGGCGACCTGTCCAGGGTGTACCCCGCCTCTCGCCCTATGACAGCTGGGATAGGCTCCAGCGCCCCCCGCGACCCTGAAAAAAGGATAAGCGGAAGCGAATGGATGGATGGATGGATATCGACACTTTGTGTTAAACTTCAACACGAGAACATTTCGATTCAGAGCCGGTGAAGCTGCACAACTCTCAGGAAACGCATTAACACTGATCCGGTCGACGTGTAAGCAGCCATCAGTTTGTTTGCTTTGTGCTGCTGGTGGAGACAAACTGCTACAACTCAGGAACACGCTGAATGGAGCTGATCGGGCCTGTTTAACCAGTGTGAACACAGAGCTAACAGTGAAAAACGCATGAACTCTGAGCAGCTGTCCTGTTTTTCCATCCTGCCCCGAATGCGGCTTAATGCGCCGCAGTCATGAATCACAACAACTGAATATTGAACAGCACGAAGTGGCCCATTCATTCCAATTCAGTCCAATTAAAGTCGCTAACCCAGAGTTCACTCGCTCATCCCTGAGCTCCGGCTGCTCTCAGCCATTCAGCTTCAGGTTAACATGTTTGTTTGCTTATTGACAAAATAAAGGGGGAAAAAGTACTGTACTGTGCCGCCTTATAAGTATTTTTCTCCACTGGTGGTTAACAGGTTAACAGGACTTTCAAAATAAAAGCACAGGGATTCTTCTCTTCCCTGGCGTTTAAAATCGCCGTCTTCATGGATTATTTATCCCCATCACCTCCATCACTGATTTTCTGAACTCAGCAGAGTAGTCGTGTCCAAATTCATGGGCTGCATCCTCCTGAGGACCCGGCCTTCGCAGTCTACGTGGCCGGGTCCTCAGAAGGTCGGGTAGGCTGGAAGTAAACGGCTGTGAAATGGGACGGTCTCGCCTTCTGATCTGCGTCACCGCTGTCTCTGTGGAGTTTAATAAACTCGGCCGTCTGCTCCTTGCTATCTAAAATATAACAGGACACTGGGGTAAACTCTCGACCGTCTCACACTTCTGTTTAATCAGCTTTCTGTTTGACGTTTATTCAGCTGTGTGAAAATCACCCGATGGATTAATAACGTTTAATCTAATCTAATAACTTTAATCTCAGCCAAACTGATTTACTCACGAACAAATAAAACACTGAGAAAAGCCCAACAATAACATTTTTAGGTTGTCTAAGTGACTCATATATCATGTTTAACCTGAGTAGCGAAAGTCCGCGGTAATCTGAACATGATGTGCCGGGAGTTGTGCCGTTCTCTGCGGCTCCAGTGACCCTCGAGCTCCCGGCTAGCTGTCGAGCTGGTGGGTAGAAGACGTCTCTGAAAACGTCGGAGCGCTTTTGAAAATATGCGGTGTCTTGATAAACTGAGCAGATAGTTGATGTTTACACAGCTACTTTCTCACCTGAAAATGTGTTAAAAGTTTATTTTGTGACCCAGAAAGATTAGTATGAGTAATTTTAAAACTTAGTAGCGGCCGCCATTGTTGGAAACTGGAGTTTGGCTGGGCCGCGCTATGAATTCTGGGATATGGTGGGCCACGAAGGACACACCCGACCCATCCTTCAAATTCGGGGAAAAGGAGGACGCATTTGTCGGCTGCATTCGGAGGAGTCTACGAATTTGGACAGCCTTCGTCACGTTGCTGTGACGTAATCGCTCTACAAATGCGTCCTCAGGAGGATGCAGCCCATGAATTTGGACTCCCCCAGTTTCTCGTCTTTCTGGTCTCATCTGTACTCATATATGTCCATATACATGAAGTTAATATTTCCACTTTTAAAGGGTTAAAAGTCACCATTTGGAGGTTGTAAGGCTTTGTGGTTGAATCACACCTGATGTCAGTGTGTGTGTTTGTGAAATCTGGCATTAAACTCAGTGAAGTCTAGAAACACATCAGTTTGGGTTCATAGCTGCTACCTTGAACAGCTGTTTCCTTGGTTACCATGGTAACGCGGGCCCAGATAAGTGTTCTACAGACAAAAAAAGTCTTTCTGTTGAAATATTTTAGTTTCGAAGATGTGATGAAAAATGCATCCATGAACATCAGCACGGCTTTTTCATCACTTTTTAAAGTTTCACTGTACGAGTGGAGGACCTGAGCTTTCAGAGCAGGACTGGACCAGCTGAGACCAGCTGATAGGACCAGCTGATAGGACCAGCTGATAACGAGTTGATAGCATTTGAATCAGGAGAAAAGTGTAAGTTTCTTGATCTTTGAAACATAATGAATGATGAGCCTGTTAGAGGTTATTGCTGCAGAAACGTGCTTGGCTGTCGTGTTCTCTCTGTGCTCTGCTTGAAGCGCTCGCACTTTTTATTCTTCTGCACAAACACTTTGTTTGCTCATCGCCGAGCTGAAACCCGCTACGTTACCCAGAACCCGCCGGCATCAGCGAGCGGAGCCTCTGAATGACATGAATTAATAACTGTAGTGTTGCAGCTGCACAGGGATCTGTGTGATGTGATTTTCATGAGCGTCTCTTTAATCTGTTGTTGGATGTCATCGCGCTGCGAGCCTCAGCAGGTGGGAGGATTCATCCGCCGCTTGACTGAGCAGCTGAAGCTGCATCCACCTGCACACCTCGCTGTGACACTTACAGAGGAGTGTCTGCAGGTCAGAGACACGAAGCAAGAACAGAGATGCCTTCCTCCCCTACAAACACGCTAACTCTTAACTGATTAGCTTCCATGTTCAGTCACATACCTACGCCCGTCACACCCTCACTTCATTAGTGCATCACTTCATCATGACCCTCAGCGAATGAGGACATCCACACCTACAGCCTGTGTTTGAATCATCCTCTGCAGCGTCTGCAGCCTCACTCATCTGCTGTCATGCTTCCAGTATCTCTGCATCACATGCAAGGCGAACTTTAGTGTTGGTGTTCTGATGCAGCAGCTGCAGCAGGTTAATCAGGCAGCAGGCTGTGTTTGTTGTCTTCTACTTTTTTAAAACTTTTTTTTACGTCCTTTAAAGTTCCATAAATGAAGCTCACAGCTACATAAAGTTCTCAGGTAGCTCAAGATACTCCAAAGGTCCTCTTTAGCATCATATTAATGGTAATAATAATAAAGTTTATTTGAATAGCTCTTAGCAAAATTAGTGTTACACATACATCACTTAAAAGACTCGAGTGCCACATCAAGAGGTCAAGAGGCCATAAAAACGGCTAAACTGGAGTATAAAAACACAGTTGAAATAAAATTCACCACAGGGGACCTCCACTCAGCCTGGCAGGGCCTCAAAACCATGGCCTCTGTGAATACTGCGGTCACCACCCAACACCCAACCACCCAGGTGGAGGGCAGCAACCCCTCCTCCCTCCCTGACGACCTCAACGCTTTCTACACCAGCTTTGTGACGGACAACATCACCCAGCTTGAGGAGTCCAGATCCACTCAAACCTGGCAGCTCTGCACTCACCTCCAGGATGGAGGACGTGGTGAGAGCCCTCAGGAGGACCAGGGAGAGGAGCTCACCCGGCCCTGACAACATCAGCAGTCGAGTTGTGAGGCACTGTGCAGGGCAACTAGGAAGTGTGTTCGGAGTCTATTTCAACCCTCAGTTAACAGTCACACCGTCCCCCAGCTGTGGAAACACTCCACAGTCATCCTCATCTCCAAAAGAAACAACCCAAAGTCTCCTCCATCGCCTCCCTGGTGATGAAAGCCATGGAGAAGATCATAAAACAGCACATCGTAAGAGCAACTGACCCCCTGATGGACCCACTCCAGTTTGCTTACCGTGCACGCAGAGGTGTTGATGATGCAAAAATCTTCATCTTGGACTCCATCCACAAACATCTGGAGCTCCCTGACTCCTCCACCAGACTTCTGTTTGCTGATTTCTCATCAGCGTTCATCACTCTGCAGCCTCACATCCTGGCCACTAAACTTTCCTCCCGATTTCACCTGGATGATCAGCTGATCCTGTGGATATTGGACCAACAGGACTCAGAAAGTTCGGGTCAACAACTCTCTCCGGTCTCTGTTCCACCTCCACTGGCTCCCCCCAGGGCTGTGTGCTCTCCCCCCTGCTCTTCATCCTCTACACTGATGACTGCAGATCCACACAGCCCAGCTGTCACCTGGTGAAATATGCTGACGACTCAGTTCTCCTGTCACTGCTGTCAGGCCCTCACAGCACCACGGGCCTGCTCTGCAGGAGTTTGTAGAGTGGTGTGACAGCTCCAAACTTGAACTGAACGTGAGCAAAACCAAAGAGATGGTGGTGACCTTCTCCAGTAGGCAGAGGGATCTGGCTGCTTCAGTCACCACCACCATCCACGGGAAGCCAGTGGAGGTAGCTGAGGAGTACAAATACCTGGGAACCATCTTTGACAACCTCCTGAAATTCTCTGCCAACACAGAGGAGAATCTCAGGAGGTGCCACCAACGGCTACACCTCCTTAGGAAACTCAACTCCTTTGGAGTCAGCACACCCATCATGATGACTTTTTACTACACCTTCCTGGGAAGGTGTTTAACAGCGATCTAGGCTCTGAGAGGTTGCTGTTGGCTGATGAGCCTGCAGTTTGTCACCACGCTGTCATGCTGGGTTTTGTTCTGTTGGCTTTTTCGAGTTTTCTCGTTATGTCTGAGAGTTTTAGTTTGATTTCATTGTTTGTTTGCAGTGAGAGGAAGGAGAGTCCACATGAAACACTTTCATGGCACCTGCACCAGAAAGCTGAACTCAGTTCTGCTCAATATTAATTTAATGTCATCACAAAATGCTACTAATGTTACAGTTGGGCATACACCCCACAAAAATATCACTTAGAGACTTTTACCTTGAGACAGTGTTGCTGCTCTTCTGATGGAAGTTTAATTGTTGATCTGCAGTTCTTCTTCTTTCTTGGTCAGAGAGAAATCTTTGTTTGGTTCAGTGCGTGAGGTGCAAATGTGAAGAGTTAATATTGTGCTTTCATTCATGTTCTGGTGTTTATTAGTTTAACCTGTCCAGTGTCTCCTGTACCTTCTTGTCAAGTGTCTGTCTTCGTGTCAGCTGTTTCACTGTTAACTCTCTTCATCTTTTCTTCTTTGTCCTTAGATTTGCTTCCTTCGTTTTGTTTCACCCGTGCCTTGTTTCCCCAATCAGCCCTCAGTGTGTGTGCGTGTTACTGTGTGTGTGAGTCCCGTCACTCCTTTGTGCATCGCACAGCATCTGTTACCCCCCTGTGAGCGAGTTCAGATGTTTGTTCCCTTTTGAAATCAGCCACAATAAAATTCTCTGTTTGTCATACACTGTGTCAGAGTTTGCATTTGTGTTCTCATTTTGCATTACATGACACACACACACACACACACACACACACACACACACACACACACACACACACACACACACACACACACACACACAGGACAAATTTAGAACCAGCAATTAATATTACAATAGATGGGATAGGCTCCAGCCCCAAGCAAGCCTGAATTCCATAAGAGGTTAAGAAAATGGATGGATGCATGGGTGGATGGATGGATGGATGGATGCATGGATGGATGCATGGGTGGATGGATGGATGGATGGATGCATGGATGGATGCATGGATGAATGGATGAATGGATGGATGGATGAATGGATGATGGATGGATGGATGGATGGATGGATGCATGGATGGATGCATGGATGAATGGATGATGGATGCATGGATGGATGGATGGATGGATGGATGCATGCATGGATGAATGGATGATGGATGCATGGATGGATGGATGGATGCATGGATGGATGCATGGATGAATGGATGATGGATGCATGGATGGATGGATGGATGGATGGATGGATGCATGGATTGATGCATGCATGGATTGATGCATGCATGGATGGATGATGGATGCATGGATGGATGGATGGATGGATGGATGGATGCATGGATGAATGGATGATGGATGCATGGATGGATGGATGGATGGATGGATGGATGCATGGATTGATGCATGCATGGATTGATGCATGCATGGATGGATGATGGATGCATGGATGGATGGATGGATGGATGGATGGATGCATGGATTGATGGATGCATGGATTGATGCATGCATGGATGGATGATGGATGCATGGATGGATGGATGGATGCATAGGTGGATGCATGGATGGATGCATGGATGGATGGATGGATGCATGGATTGATGGATGCATGGATTGATGCATGCATGGATGGATGGATGCATGGATTGATGGATGCATGGATTGATGCATGCATGAATGGATGATGGATGGATGGATGCATGCATGGATGGATGATGGATGCATGGATGGATGGATGGATGGATGGATGCATGGATGGATGGATGGATGCATGGATTGATGGATGCATGGATTGATGCATGCATGGATGGATGATGGATGCATGGATGGATGGATGGATGGATGGATGCATGGATGGATGCATGGATGGATGGATGGATGCATGGATTGATGGATGCATGGATTGATGCATGCATGGATGGATGATGGATGCATGGATGGATGGATGGATGGATGGATGCATAGGTGGATGCATGGATGAATGGATGATGGATGCATGGATGGATGAATGGATGGATGGATGGATGCATGGATGGATGGCGCGTCACAACGTGCAGCGACATGTTTGTCTCATTAGATGTTTTTGCTCTGACGTTTCCTGCGTTTCATAAATTCAGCTGCTGTGTGCGTTACAAATATCAGGTAAAGTTTGAGCTCCTAAAAACTCTCTGTGTGGAGTTTGACTGACAGTGAAGGCAACATTACGGTGACACTGTGTGTGCCAAATGTGGCGATACATTAAAAAGAAAGAAAAGAAAGAGTGAAGCGGGTCAAAGGTCATTTTTGACTCCGGGGTCTCTGCGAGCTGCAGCTCATTAAATCAGACTGAGCAGAGACAGTGACAGGTTCACTGAAAAGCAGAAACAATATGGAGCTGAGGTTTGTTTTATCTGGAGGACGGCGAGAAGCACATCATGACATCACCTCATGTGTGACTTCTAACCATGTAATGCTCGTCGTGCAGCGAGCTGCAGGAATTTATGAAGAACACGTCCAAATGCAGTAATCACGAGAGAGACAGTGATTCAAAAAGTGTGACAAAAACTGAACTGAGTGTCTCTGAGCTGTGTCTGCTCACATCTTGTTATTTGACTTTTTGCATTTGCTTTTTATTTATGGTTTTATTTATATCTGATTTATTTTCATTGTTTAGGTTGTACGGCACTTTGTGTCAGCCGTGTTGTTTTATGAATAAATATGGAAGGATGATGTAACAGCGATGCTGACTGATTTTGTGGGAGGAGCTGAACAGCTCAAAAGAAGCATCGTCTACCTGAAAGACAAATTAAAGGCATAAACACACATAATAAGACATACAGTTGGTAAATTACATTGACTGTGTTTAGAGGAAGCAGATGTTTACTGCAACAGGTCATACGGTTACTGGTTTTTCTTATTAATTAATATGAATGTTCTGAATTCTTCTTCACAAAAAGGCTTATTCCTGTTTGTTTCTTTCACAATAAAACACATATGCACAGTATGAATGCTGTACAAATGACTCACAGAAGGCCATCAAAGAAATTTATGACAGATTCTAGTTTACTCCTTATGAACTAGGTGACAGGAAGTACAAACATTTTCACACAGATGTGCCAGCTGTGTTAACTCCTCCATGTTCACAGTGTCCACTAGCTTTCACGCACCTACACCCACACCTACATATACATGTGTTTTATGGGGATGCACCCTCACTGAGTGAGGCTCACAGGAGCTGAACACTGTGACAACAGGGAAGTAGTTTCTCTTGTAACTTTGATTTATTATTAAAGATAAGCTGTTTGCTCAATGAAACACAGATCTGTGTTGTTGTCATCCAGGCTGACGTTTGGGGCTTCTGCTTGGAGCTATTTTCAGTTATGCATGTAACTGTGGGGTGCAGCTGTGGTCGTAGCTTTTAATCCACACCAATCAGTGACTGGGATCAGCAGGGTGCTGATGTTACTGTGCGTTGATCAGCAGGTATCTGTGTCTGCGTGAGAATGATAACTACAGCCAGTTATCATGGCGGCAAAAAGGAAGTGAGATGTATCGTTGGTTTCAGAAATGTGATTTCAGACTTGTTTAGATGCTTTGGGCTGGTTTTGGACTTGTCTTCAGACATTTTTATTCTTTTGTGTTCTTTAAAACAGAACTTAAAGTTATTCTGTAAACGTGTGTTCTGTCTCGGTGTGGTCCCAGTTTGGCCTTCGCGATGGTTCGGACTGGTGGAAGGCTCAGTGTAGGTCAGTCTGTGTGGTGCAGGGCGTTTGTTCTCCAGCAGCATGGTGTTGAGTGAAGAATTCTCCTTCGTGGTTTTAGTGATAAGAATCTTAATAGCTCTATAAAAAGACTCATAAGCAGCCTTTGATTGGTCTATTATAAACTCCATTGATTGGTAGAACATGATCTCCTCCACAGAAAGAACAGATCTGTGTCCTGTTTCTGAAACATCCTTCCCTCCATCGTTCCTCAGGGCTGTAACCTGAGCCAGCTGTGTAAGGAGAATATCTTATATTTTTATTAGAGGATAAGTGTAACTTCCTCCTGTGAAGTGCTTCGGATACCAAAACCTCGCTCTGCCCGGGGTTAATCAGATCAACCCGAGTGCTGCTGATGGGATAATGGAGGGAGGTGATGGAGTGATTGGTTGGGAGTCGAGGTGGAGATACGATCACTCTGTCCTGACCCAACAGAAAGGGCTTCCTGTCAGGGCGGAGTTTATCTGCCAGCAGGAGACAATGGGGCTGAAGATCAGAGTGCTCATTAATATATATATATATATGTGTGTGTGTACACACACACACACACACACACACACACACACACACACACACACACACACACACACACACACACACACACATATATACAGGGAGTGCAGAATTATTAGGCAAATGAGTATTTTGTCCACATCATCCTCTTCATGCATGTGTATATATATATATATACACACATACAGTACGTACATACATACATACATACATACATACATATACATATATACAATATTTTTATTAATAGAGATTTCACTACTGAGGTTAAACATGATATATATATAAGTCACTTAGATCACTTCTAAATGTTAATGTTTGGTTTATTTCAGTGTTTTATTTGTTCCTGAGTAAACCGGTTTGGCTGTGATTAAAGTGAAGCTTCATAACATATTACTCACAGTTAAATTAAGAGGGGACGGCAGTAAAAACTCCGGACCTGTGACATCATCAAGTACGCTGATGTTCCAATTGTACAAATCACGAGTCCGTGCTCGCGTTCCTGGCACGTCCGGTCTCGCTGAGAATGCGAGTACGCAGCTTAGCTCGTTGCAACATGGCAACTGCCTCAACGCTACCCGAAATTGAACCTCCCCCACCCTCATTCAGATCTGGCGTTTGGAACTATTTTGGTTTTCATGTGACGTATGACCCTGAAGGTAAGCGCGTCATGGACTAAAGTAAAACAGTATGTTGGATGTGCCACGCAATGCTCAATTGGTGGGAACTAGTGTGTTAGCGCAGTTAGCTCGTTAACGTGTTGCACAGGGCAATCCGCTGTAACTCGTTAACGGAGATTTGCCGTGTTGTGGCGTTAACGTCATTTCAGATTAACGCTGACAGCACTAGTGGGAACACAACGAATATGACTGCACATTTACGCTGACAGCATCCTAGTGCAAAGACAAGTGGAAGCAGACAAAACAACAAGTACGCATGCTACAAACTTTACCCGAGTCATTTAGACAGCCGTTAGCACAGGATTCTCCTTATGGGGACCTGATATGTTTAATATGCTGCTGAGAATATAGCCCAGAAGAAGCGGATAGTATAGCTTTTATTTTGGAAAGAGACATTTCTCTGTAATAAACTCTCTTTTCCAAAGATGAGGGATTTCTCCATCAGATAGATTTATTTATTTATTTTATTTTGTTGTTTCAGCAACATTAAATTTAAAAACTGTACTTTTGAGTTAAAATATATATTTATAATTTTAATAAATGACAAATTAAAAAGGCATGAACATTTTTTGTATCGAAAAAATATCGAACCGAACCGTGAATTTTGTGTATCGTTGCAGCCCTAGTAATTAGAGACAGGATGCGAGGCTCCTCACAGCAGCAGAGATATAAAAGCAGGTCTCTAATAATCAAATTAAGCAACTCAATCAGAGCAGTGTCACGGAGAGAGGGTCAGTTATCACGCACAGCGAGTCCAGACGTGCGAATTAATTATGTGAACATCGTTTTGAACGTAATTTTTTCTACACTGTATAATTAGATTGTCCTGGATGAATAGGAGTTATTTCATCAAATACAATTAAATGCATGTAATGAATAAAATCATCTCTTATTCCGATTTAATTAGCACCAGTTCAGCAGACTCGCTCTGGCTGCTGGTTGCATTCATTCCACTCTGACAAGGAGGATTTCCATGCAATTATGATATGTAAATCAGTGATGAAATGAAATCACTCAGAGGCTGGGAAATGTCTTGTAAAGTTATTATAAAGTTCTCCTGTCTGTCATAAAGACCTGGAATAATTATTGTTACGTGTTGCTGCTGCGGCTCAGAGCCTCCGTGGCTGCAGTTCCTCTGACGTCCACTAGATGATCAGAAGTCTGACGTCAATGAGAAAACATCCATCTCACCTCCACCCACAACACAAAGTCCTCACAGTTCATCCCCCAATTTACACAAGTTCACAAAATCCGTTCACAGCTAATTTAAGTGAACAGAACAAAGTATTATTGCTTCTTTCAGTTAATCCTGCGGCTTTACGCATGAGCTGGAGTCTCTGAAAGGTGTTTTTTCTGGGTGGTGTCACACAAGGCACAATCGCAGGTCCTCGAGTGGTTTAAGTGCTTTTCCACACGCCTCCGTCCTTACTACTCATCTCCACTTCCTGATTCACTCCCTGTCCTCCATCTGTCCTCCTCTCTTTCATTTTTCATTATCGGCTCCTCAAACACTTCTTTTCTTTTAAGTGAGTAACTGTAGGACTTCATGATGGCCGCCGCAGTGTTTTGCAGTTATTGGCATGTTCTTCTATTTTTGTTGTTTTATGGTGGTCAGCTGGTCGGTGTGTCGCTGCCAACCGGGGAAAGAATAAAAACAAGAACCAATATTTTAAGACCAAATATAATTGCATAAACTAATCTGAATGAAAAACATAACTCTCCTGTGTTTAATCAGGTTCCATGGTTCTTCCATTGGAGATGCTTCTGTCTAGACTCCAGTAGGGCTGGGCGATATGGCCTAAAATCCATATCGCGGTATAATTTGAAGCACGTGCGGTAACAATATATATCACGATATATTCTTTTCTTCTGTATAACGTATTTTCCACACTATAAGGACTTAAAATCCTTTAATTTTCTCAAAAATCGAGAGTGTTCCTTATGTATGAATTCTGGTTGTGCTTACTGACCTCGAACCGATTTTGGCTGCAGAAATCTGTTAAAAATGTTTTAGTACAACTTTGGTAAGCCGCACTGCTTGATGGATGTCAGAGCATTACGGCTGCCGTAGTGAGGAGCTTCGGAGTAATCTGGGTCCAAAACTCCGTCTGCTTCAGGTCCCAAAGTCAAACAACACAGAGTTAAAAACGGTCCAAATTCTTTCATCTTTAATAAAATCATGAGCGATGCTGCTTTACCAGGTGTAACAATTAAGTTTAACATCCATGAAAACAGAATTTATTAAATTTAACGGAGTTAGAAGTTAACAGGAAGTTAGCTCGCTAGTTTCCACCTAAACATTTCATATCAGAGATTTTTGAAACTAATTCAAACGTACAGCTCTGCTGTCACTTCTAACATAAAGACAGGAAACTAAACAGCAGTGGCGTTTGCAGGGTTACTGAAGTTGGGCTAGCTGGTATATAATGTTGTGCTACGTGATTGCTAGCGACACAGCTATGTTAGCATAACATTAGCACAGTGAAGCTGGAGGATGAAGCCAACTTTTTTCCACTCGATAAAAGTTAACGTGAGGGATTCTGGTGGTCAGGGACAAATGCAATGGCATAGCAGGATGCTGTACACGGGGCAAACTTCAGTCAGGAGAACAACTGAGAGCATTCATCCACAATACGAGGTTATTCATTAATATAGTGCAACTACATGGGAACAGAGCAGCTGCGAGAGAATTCAACATTAATGAATCGATGTTACGGAAGTGGAGGAAGCGCAGTTTTTGGCTTTCCCCACATTTCAAAAGTGCTTCACCTCTTTGCTATGACTGTCGCCCGCCATCATTTGCAGATGATAATGGTTTTAGCCGCTGCGATGCTTTTGACATCATCAACATGCGCTATCCCGGTAGAGCGGTATAGTCAAAATCTCTATCGTTGGCCAAATTTATATAGTTTCTATCGTATATCATTTATATCGCCCACCCCTAACTTGTAGTCTCTTTTACTTTGGTCGTTCCTCTGCAGCGATGTGTATTTGTACTGTTGTAAAAGCTGAAATATCCCCTACTCCCTAAACGGGGTTACTGTAGGATTACAAGCTGGATGCTTGAAAGAATCTGCCTTACAATTCCTTGCATCGGTTTGGTCCAATCAGCACAATCCAGTGGTGACCATTTTTAAACAGCTGGAAGCAAATGTTTGTGGAAAAACAGAATTTAATAAGCCTGCAGTGGCGATGATGTACGAATTCACAATACAAAAGCTGCATGAATCATATCCCTGGCTGTTAGCTTACTGCCCTTCAGAGGCTCATTGATGCTGAGCACCTGTTTGCTGCAGGAACTCGGGGTAGGTGCAATGATTGGCCATGTGATTGGCTCTTTCTGTCTTCCTGTTTCCACTGCGTGATCAGGAGGACTCGTGAGCTGGCATTTTGTTGAGTCGCATCATGCTCTTCACTGATATTGTAACTAGAGATGGACTGATCCGATATTACGTATCGGTATCGGTCCGATACTGACGTAAATTACTGGATCGGATATCGGAGAGAAATAAAACATGCAATTTGATCCATTAAATATCAAAAAAGCACCTCACAAAACTTGCGACACGGCGTAACTCGGATCATAACCGTAGCACGTTGAAGCAGTAGCAGTGGTATCGTGCCATCTCTAATTATAACAGTGGTGCTTGTTGTAAGTAGTTTTGAGAAGTTTCTGCCCTGGAGAG
>NC_140567.1:38475000-38522500 GCF_057381845.1 Rhamphochromis longiceps
GAAGTAAAAAATCTAAAAAATAAACCTTAGACCCAAACGTTAGAACAGGCTTTTCCCCGCAGCACGCCGTGTAATAAATACTCACAAAGGAAACGGCGCCGTTACAACTTATGTCTAAAATGTATCGTTTCATGCATCGGTTAAAACACTCGCCTCCAGCTACACGACGCGCAGCTGGAAACACTTCATGCAAGTCGAGCTGCCCGAGATTCACAGACTTTACAGAAAATGGGTCACGGTTGTCTGGACGTCGTATAAATGTCCAGTATTGGTCACGGACCCGTTATAGACATGATGCGAGTCTATCCCACGTCCAGTGTTTGGTGGATGCAGTGTGCACGGCGCTGAGAGAGAGGCGAGGGCGGGCACGTGACTGAGAGCGTGCCCGATCACGACGTGTGCAGCCAGGGAGGCCTTTGCTCATCCTGCTGGTGCGCCGTGCACGGCTGCGACCTGAAGGCACGAGTGGCGTGCGGCCTGGACCCAGCACCTGCTCACAGCCCGGTGAGTTTTTTAGTTGAGTGCTGGTGTCTGACATGAAGGGAAGGCCTCAGGTTTCGGCCACTTCCTGCTCCCAGCTGGAGCCTTTCCTGCGTCGTCCTCTCCTGCAGCGTCATAATGAGATCATCTCCTTTTCAAATCTCTTTTTATGTAAATTTGGACTAAATTGTTTAATGATTGTCTTTATTTGAAAGCCCCCGCCGGCCTGCTGAGTAAACAAGAAAACGGTTGATATCAGTGCTAATAGTGTGTCAGCTCATCAGTGGGAAGACAAAGCGAGTGATTGTTGCTGATGGAGTGATTAAGGGGCGAGGGCACCGCCATTAAAACCCAATCAGCCTCCTCATCAGCAGCTGTGCGTTATTGTCACTTCAAACAGATTTTCCTCTTCTTCTTTCTCTGGGAAACGAGCGGCGCTCCGAGGAAACGCTCCTCTGTGAACGCCGCTGCTGTTTTAGCCTCTTTCAGCGCCTTGTTTTGGTTATCCTGCACGTTTAATCGCATTCTTATCAACCTGCGGCTGGAACGAGAGCTCATTTTGGCTCCACTGAGACAGGGTTTATTCCCCCCGGGGAGCTGGTGTTAATATAACCCGCCCTGCTGTGATTTTAATGCAGTCTGGAGTTTATGTGGGTCATTTTCACCCCCATTCAGTCATAATTACAGCTGAAATGACCTCCTGTGCTTTTCCAGTGCCTTCTCCTTCCCTAATTTAAACACTAGATTTGAAAGAACTTCTGCCTGTCCTTCTTTTTGAATCAGGTCACCACGAGCACCTCCATGCCATCCTATCTGAGAGCCTGCATGAGAGAAAGAGTTCAGTCTTTTATTAGAGCCAGACTCACTCCCACCGCTGCTCTGTTTGGACACTAAATGACATTTTAGCCTTTAATTATTTACATTTCCCTGAATCCTGCCTTTAAATATGTGCTGAACTACCTGCTGGATGCACGGACAGGTTTGTTCTGAGGAAATCTCAGAGCTTCTTGTGGAGCTGAATTCCCTCTGAAATGACCCACTTGTGACTGTGGAGGACGGCTGCAGTTCACGTCACGCCGTGTTTGCCCTCCAGCTCTGCAGCGCCTCCCTGAGGCAGTAGGAAGTATGACACACGATCCGTCTGAGCGCCTCATCGTTCCTAACATACGGTCCGCTACAAAAGACTGTTGAAGTCGGCTCATTTCTTCTAGTTGTTGGGTTGTGATTTGTCTTAAACCCACGTTTTACTTTAAAAAGCCAGGAAACCGTGCAGGGATGTTTTCACAGCAAATGGTTCTCCAAGAGCTTTTGGATTATGTAAGAACATCAAATACAGGTAAAATATTAAAGCTGAGTTATAAACCGCTTTAATGTCGCTTCTGTGTTTGGTGTGACGATGCTGAGTATCCATCCACACGGTCCGATTCAGCTGCATGACAGGAAACACCTCCTGTGGGACCCACCACAGCGGCGCTTAATTAAAACAGTCCAGTTTGTACAGCTGCTGTACAGGAGTAAACGATCTACTGGGACCAGAGCAGGTACGTTTATTCCTGCTGTGGACTGTGGGACGGCCTCGCTGCTGCAGGGTACGGCACTTCTGTTTTGTCACTTAACTCTGAGAGATAAACAAACAAACATCCTGATCGTGTGCTATCTCCCACCGAGGGAGGAATGAGCCAACATACAGAAGGATGGAGGCGATCGGCACACCGCCGCCTGCCTCGCCGCCTGCCTCGCCTCTGTGCTGGCATGTGTGCAGGACCTTGCTGCGAGTGGGCCGGCGTTGTTCTCGCTGCTGTGGGGTTTGAGTCTCTGGGTGTCAGCGGGGATTATGATCCGGGTGAGCTCGGCTCTGCCGCAGCTCTTGATGCTCGTTCAGGGCCCAGCGATGCCAGTAAGTCATCAAAGTGTAATGGTGGTTTTATTCTAATGTTTGCACTGAGGCTGTGGTTATAAATGTTTTATTGGCCCGGGGACTGTCTTTAGTGCTGTGGACGCCCCTCTCTCCTCCCTCTGGCTTCTTTCTCTCTCCCTCATGTTTTTAATTGAACTCTCCCTTCAGTTAAATCTAATCTAATTTCATCTGAAGCTGCCTGAGCTGTGTTTAGTCAGCTGTCGGGCTTCAGTTTGGACACTGACAGAAGCCAGTGAGCAGATTTCCTTCAAAACTCGTGTCTTTAAAGCAGGACACACATGTTATTCATGAGTCTACAGCCGGGCAGTGTTTGTGTGTTACGTGCTGGATGTGTAACATGCAAACAGGTGCGACTGCAGCAGTTTCTGTCCTCTCTGACAGACGCAGAGTAAGTTTGAGAGTGCTGGCTCAGACAGCTGAGATGGTGACGTCAGCTGTGACATTTTCTGCTCGTCGCTCTGTCACTGAAATCTTCAGGGATGGAAGAGTGAAGCTTTAAGACGATAACACGACAAAACAGCTGCAAAGACACAGAATCAGAGCAGAGACACAGAAACTACAAAAACAGATACAAACACAGCGAGACACCGAGTGCCCGCAAAGAGACGCCAACCGAGCTCAAAGCGCAAAACAGACACGACAGAATAGAAATCATTACAGGCTCGGACATGTAAACTGCACTGGAGCTCAGTTTAACATTTATTAGTGTGGAAATCCTGCTCCTCACATACAAGGTCTTAAATAATCAGGCCCCATCTTATCTTAATGACCTTGTAGTACCATATCACTCTATTAGAGCACTTCGCTCTCGCTCTGCAGGCCTACTTGTTGTTCCTAGAGTATTTAAAAGTAGAATGGGAGGCAGAGCCTTCAGTTTTCAGGCCCCTCTTCTATGGAACCAGCTTCCAGTTTGGATTCAGGAGACAGACACTATCTCTACTTTCAAGATTAGGCTTCAAACTTTCCTTTTTGCTAAAGCATATAGTTAGGGCTGGACCAGGTGACCCTGAATCCTCCCTTAGTTATGCTGCAATAGACGTAGGCTGCCGGGGATTCCCATGATGCACTGGGTGTTTATACACTCACCTGTTTAAAGTTTGCATTATTAGGGGCGTGGCCTGATCCACTGACAGGTGGATGCAGTCGCTAACTGTGTGTTAACTAATCAGCTTATTCCCTGAACTGGACCGTTTGCGTCATTTCTAATGCAGCTATGTGACCATGAACACGGCTGCTGTAAGGTCCGGTCTGTCAGCTATCGTCCAGTGTTGCTGATAAAGTGATAAAACTCTGGTTTTTACTGACCTGTCCAACTTCAATCAAAGGAGTGAAATAATGTAAAGTGAGTGTAACCTCTTTGCTCCAAAAAGTCGTACACCCGCTTTACAAACGCTCCCGTGTCGTGTTGGCGTCGTTCTGCTGCGCAGGAAGGACGACCTGGGGCCCATTTTTCTGCTGACTCTGCAGAACGGCGAGGACAAATTTCTTAAAAACCACAAACACACAAAGGAGGGAAAATCACATGATCACAGAGGAAGATTCATTTTAACAGCGTTGACACTAAAGACCAAAGAGGGGCTGTTTATGTGTGCAGGGCTGTGATGAAGCCTGCTGTAAGACTCGCTCAGACCTGGTTTCTGGTCTCTGTCGTCCCACTTTGTGTTTTTATTTTTAGCCGTCTGGAAATCCAGATGAAATGTCGCTCGGTGTCCGCACAGACACACACCCCTCCTCTTCCTCCCCTCTCTTCTCTCTCCACACTCGCTCTTATTCTTCCCCTCGTCCCACTTTCGTCTTCGCTTCATCTCTGAATGTCTGGCTTTCTGTTCAGGTTCGCGTCTTTCTGCCGAACGTTGAAGAGGAGGTGGGATGGCGTCACGGAAGAGTCTGAAGAACGATTTTCTCTCTTTGTCTCGGCAGAGCTGAGATGTGGAGAAAGACGATGCTTCTTGTTCTTCAGATGCAGATTAGATCAGACTTTGAGGGATTGTGTGTTTCCTGAGATAGATGACAGGACCTTTGTGCACTTCACATCTAGAATCACAGCACGTGTTTCCCGGCTTTCTTTCCACTTCTCAGTTTTCTGATCGTTTGGCTGAAAATAAAAATGCAAACTTAAACAGAAGCTGTGTGAGCTTTAGATGCAAACCACTTTCCTTTGCATTTCAATTTGAAGCTCTCGTCATCCGCTGAGACTTCATGTTAATGTTTGGCTGATCTCTCTCAGGTCCATCTCTGCACCTCTGAACTGCTTTCAATGCAGATTAATCAGAAATAAATGAGATTTTAGAGACTTTGAACGTGGCTGTTGTTTCAGAACGTGCTGATCTGCTGGATTTTCCCACATAACCATCTCTGGGGTTTACAGGAAGTGATCAGAAGCTGTGTGATGATGTCATGCCAATATGACCAAATTCTGTGAGGAATGTTTTCAGCGCCTCGCTGAATCTTTGTCACGAAGATTTAAAGCAGCTCTGAAGACAAAAGGGTGTACCTAATGATGTGGCTATGAGTGCATACAGACAGGACTGAATGCACAATTAGGCACAAAAGGGAACAATTTGAAGTTCTCATTATCCGCAGACAGAACAGGAACACAGACAATATAATAACCGCAGGTGTCGCCCCCTGCAGGCACTAAAAATACTGCAGGTTTAAGCGGTTTGAGCCCTTTTGTTTGGTTCAGAAACTCCATCTTTTATAAGACGATGACACAGAGGTAGGAAATCAGTGGGAGGAGTCAGACAGGAAGACACAAGGAAGAGGAACTGTCAAAGTAAAACAGGAAATGGAAACCAGGAAGACGGACACGAGAAGCCAACTAGAAACTAAAATCAGGATATGGAAAAAAATCAAACCTCTTCCATGATCGCCACAATAAAGTGCCCTGTGGGGATCTATTGTAGTTGAATATGATGATATTAGTGATATGATGATAGTGTACCGCTTGTTATCACGGCTCCAGCAGCAATAAAGACTCCGTAGATTATCCGATGATCGCGATGAGATTTAAATTAAATTTGTATGTAAATAACAAAGTGTGCACGGCGTCCTTCAGCCTGGTGTTCTTTGTCTTTGTTACAGATCTAATTTAAAACAATGGCAGCTGTGTTTTTGTCAGATTGTAATTTTAACTACGAATCTTCACACCTCCCTTTCACACAACCCCCACAATCCTCTCATCACGCTCAGACGTATATATGAATGTGCATTAAGACCACATTTTATTTTTATAGTGCTTTTTTGCTGCTGCTTCATTAGAGAAGCTGTGAACAGGAGTCGAAAGACGTGAGAAAAGTATATGAACACGGCTCAACATTAAAGTAATTCGCCAGTTTTCCTGTAATAGACCCGCCTGTTTCAAAGCTCCGAACGCTCGTTGTAGTGCGACAGGGAAGAAAGGTTCACTTGGATCTATTTACAGACACATTTACAGAAAGATGCATTTCAGAGGCTTCGAGTGTTTTTGTGCTGCTGCAAAGAAGATTTCTCTGAGGAGGAGTGACAAACCTCTCCATCTTATCTAAACACAAATGCAGTGCATGTGGTTCCTGGGATCATATAAGTGCAAGCTGTGTGTGTGGACATCAGGTTTAAAGCATTTAGATCAGGGTTGTCAAACACGAGGTCTGTGTAGCCCGTCTGGTCCGTTTGAGGCAGATTCACTCGGGCCGTCGGTCAAAGTGAAAAACGGCTCAAAGAAATTGACAGGTGTGTTTGTTTTGGTGACTTCGTTAGCAGGTGCGGGTCGTACCTGCAGCCGTGGGGAGGCCCACCATGACATCACCGCCACACTCTCTCACTGAGATGCTTAAAGTGATAGTTGAACAGGTGATCTGAGACTCACCTGGAGGACCAGAGGAAAAGGTTTTGCTCCTGATGCTTTCTTTAACAAGCACGAGGCGTTCAGTCTGTTATTTGTGGTCAATTTCTTCCTTTGTGGTTTTCTTCTCCCTTTACTGCCCCCTACAGTTCAGACTCTTGGGGCAGGCTGACGATGTTAGCGAGTGCCACAAGAAGTTTGATTTAATGTTTTGGTGGAAATAAAATAAGTTAATGGCGCTGACACACTGAGGCGTGTCACAGGCTGGGTCTCAGTACATTTTGTATTCGTCTCATTTTAGATTTGTGATTAGTTCATGTGTCGTTCCTGTTTAGCTTTTAGTTGAGGTTAAAGGCAGTCATTATTTATTGTTTCCTTGGTTTCTGTGTTTGGGTTCTTGTGTCGTTTATCGCGTGTTAGGTCTACTAAGCTTGTGTTGTCATGTCTAGTTTCAGTGTTTCCTGTTTTATTTTGAAGGATTCTCGTGTATTTAGTTTCACTTCCCCTGTGCTGTCACTGGGCTCATGTCAGTCAGCTGTTCGTGTGTTCCTCTGTTTTCAGTGTGTCATTGTCAGATCGTCTGCTTTGTTTTCAGGCCAAGAGTTCGTGTCAAGTTTTCTCATGTCAGGTCCTGTTGTTTTTATTTAATTCAGCTCCCGGTTTAGTTTATTGTTAGTTTTGCCTTTTGTTTGCAGTTATTTGGCTCGTTTGTGGTTATCCAAGTCACGTTTTGTTTCATCTGCATTTGGGTCCATCTTTCCCTCTGCACACAGTCAGCCCCCTGATTGTGACAGGCTGTCAGGTGTACCTGAGGATAATGACCTGGATGTGATGTTTGGGCTCATCGTCCCGCTGCAGGATCTCTGCTCTGAGGCTCTGTTACAGGTGAGCTGCTCAGGCTGCTGCAGCCTGTCTGTCGACTAACACAGCGCCTGGGTCAATCAGGGTCTCCGCCATCATCATCGTCGTCGTCGGATGTGAAGCAGAATTTGCTCATCGTCTCTCCTGTGAGTCTGACCTGCTCTGTGTGTGATCCTCAGCAGACGAGTCAGCGCCGACGTGATGAACATGTGGAAACAACAGAAACATGAGTTTGTCTCCTGGAAACCCAAAGAAGCGAAATGCTGCTTTCATAGTTGGTGCTGAAGTCTCTGCTTTTGACTTTTGGCTCGATTTGGTCGATTTTCTCCAGAAGCTTTTGTGTGTTTGCAGCTTCACATTAATGAGAAGAAAAAGTGTAACCGTGGCGTTTCTGCTGAAGCAGCTCTCTGATTGGCTCAACAGATTTACTTCAGTTTTGTCTTCACCTGGACGACCGAGTCATTTGTTAGATGTGTTTTTTGTGAGGATCTACAGGTGTGTTTATTAATATTCGTGTAACTGATCTGAGCTCTGCCTCATTTTTGACCTCAGATCAGTGGGAAAAATGTTATTTTCACTTTAACTTTCAGCAGCTGAAAGAGGAACGACAGGTAGATGGAACAGGTCTGCTCAGCTTCAGTGCTCACGTACTTTCTGTTTTCCTGTCTTCTTTTCTAATCTGCTCCTGACTTTATTTTTGAGGCTGAACACATTAAAGATACCATCAACCCTTTTAAGCACATAACTAGTTTTAAATCCCGGTAGAATTGCAACCACATAAGCTAGCGCAATAATTAAAAGCACTGACAACAACAAAAACATTATAATCCAGAAACGCACTTTGCTGATCTGATCAGCTGTTCATAGCACTTCCTACGTTGGAATAACGATTGGCCCCAACCAATCACAGCAGATGGCCCCGCCCCTCCCTGAGCCTGGTTCTGCTGGAGGTTTCTTCCTGTTAAAAGAGAGTTTTTCCTTCCCACTGTCGCCAAAGTGCTCATAGGGGGTCATATGATTGTTGGGTTTTTCTCTGTATCTATGAAGCGCCTTGAGGCGATTTTTGTTGTGATTTGGCGCTATATAAATAAAATTGAATTGAATTGAATAAACATCAGTGCAGACTCGCACACGTCCGCCATTACCTGCCAAAAGTGGAAGTGACGTCACTCAAAAATGAAACTATGAAGACACTCAAAATAAATTTCCTGTGGTTGGAAATTATTTTGTGCAACTTTTTTGCATTTACAGTTTTGAGGAATAACAATAATAATAACAACAACAATAATAATAACAACAACGACAACAACAACAATAATAATACAATAATAACAACAACAACGACAATAATAATAATAACAATAATAATAACAATAACAACAACAACAACAACAATAGCAATGATAATAATAATAATAACAACAATAACAACAACAACAACAATAGCAATGATAATAATAATAATAATAACAACAATAACAACAACAACAACAACAACAGCAATGATAATAATAATAATAATAACAACAATAACAACAACAACAACAATAGCAATGATAATAATAATAATAATAATAATAATAATAATAACAACAATGATAATAATAATAATAATAATAATAATAATAATAATAATAATAATAATAATAATAACAACAACGATAATAACAACAACAACAACAACAACAATAGCAATGATAATAATAATAATAATAACAACAATAACAACAACAACAACAATAGCAATGATAATAATAATAATAATAATAATAATAATAATAACAACAATGATAATAATAATAATAATAATAATAACAACAACGATAATAATAATAATAATAATAATAATAATAATAATAATAATAATAATGATGATGATGATGATGGATTGCATTTATAGAGCTTTTCGAGACCCTCAAAGCGCTGTACAGTTCCACTATTCATTCACTCTCACATTCACACGCTGGTGGAGGCAGCTACCTCTGACATTTCTGTAACTACAAATATGTGTAAAATAAAAGAACAAACCAAAAACGATTTTAATTTTTATTGCAGTTTATGTAGTTACTCTGGACTTAATGCAAACATATGATTCAAATCTGGGCTGTAACGGTTGTATTGATGTACAGCAACTTGAAATGTTTGAAAAAATGGCAGCATGTAAGAATATAAAGAGAAGGTAAAAGTTCAGATTTGAAAAATGATTTCCTGTGCGTGCACATCAGTGACAGTGACGGCGTGCTGGACTTTGCTCGAGCTTCGGTTTTCCGCACTCTTCACACGTGGTTGTGGTTCAGGAAGTGAGCGCAGAGCGCTTCCATCACCGCGCTTTGCAGCAACACCATCCCAGCAGAAGCCAGCATATCCATGACGGTGATTGTGACTCATGAATGATGTCACACAGTATTTCTGCTTTGATTGGTGCTTTCTAAGAAAACAAACATTTTGGGGCCTGACGACACCCCAGGCTCTGGAACTGCACCTCAGCTCCGTGGACTCTTTTAAAAAGCAGCTAAACTCGTTCAACACTCGGTGTTTATATTTTTAGCCTTGTTGTTGTTGTGAATCACTTTGTGAGTTTTATCTGTTATATTAATAACATTTTACTGGAACGGACGCGGCCTCGCAGGCATGGCACAGGAGTGGCATCCATCTGATCAGGGATTTGTTCTTTGGCATATTTGCATCCTTTGAATAACTACCAGGGAAATTTACTTACACACACACACAAACACACACAGTGTAGATAATAAGGACATCATTTCCCAGATTTATGGATTCATTTGTGAGATGTTGCCTCATCAGCAGACCCTTTCAGATGGATGCTGACACTAGCTGTGCATCGCCTCCATTACACTAAAGTGAACTCATGAATCAGCTTCAATCCTCCTGTTGTGCTCACGCTCAGTGCTCAGTGCATTCTGGCTTTTAGTCGGATCCTCTGACTGCCGTCATTACTGTGAGAGCTTCAAATGCTACCTGCTCAATAATTATCTATAACGCCGTTTCTCTCGCTCTTCATCTTATTTCTGTAAACTGGAACGTCCTGAGTCCCCCTCAGGTGGCCCAGGGATGTGACATTTGAGGTTTGGGAAATTAAATATGAACTAAAAGGAACCAATGATGAGTTTAATGATGATGATGATGATGATGATGATGTGTGTGTTTCTTTTTGTTGAGTTTTATATCCTCATCATATGTCATTCATATTCACACACAGACCGTATCTGGACAGAACGGTAATATGTGGTAATCTGAGTATTACTGTATAATATGACTACACTTAATAAAGAAAAAAAGGAAGTCTCTCAGGAAGTGCCCGCCCCTCAGCTTCCAGATGAGCTTCATGGATGAGATGATGTGTGAGAGGAGAGCAGTTTGAAGGTTTGAACATCCTTCGCGTTCTGTCCCGTGTTGTTCTGTTTCCGTCTGCTGACGCAGACGCCATGGCGTGAGGAGAATGTGGACCCAAATGCAGCCACAGAGACGAGGGTGGATGATAACGAAAAGTGAGCCTTTATTTCTGGCAAAACACTGCAAACAGGAGGAAGTGAGAGAACTAACAAAAGCCCAGACTGGGGAAAACTAAGCATAACACATAACCTGAGGACGAAGACCAGAAGCAAGGACTGAGAAACCAGGAAATGCAGAGGCAGCACGGAGGAAGATGGAGGAACGGAGGGAACACAGCTGTGAACAATAAGACATGACGAGACCGGGAGGAAGCAAAACCGAATACACTGACATGGGACGCAGACTGTCAAAGTAAAACAGGAAACACATGAACACAGAGGCAACGACGACTAGACGTAACACAAGGGACACAAAGGAGGCGCAATAACAAAACCTGAAGAGCAAAAAACACTAAACAATGGCTAAAGGACATGAACCCAGTAAATCACAGAATGCAGATAAATGCAG
The DNA here is from genome assembly GCF_057381845.1 of Rhamphochromis longiceps. Classification (NCBI taxonomy): domain Eukaryota; kingdom Metazoa; phylum Chordata; class Actinopteri; order Cichliformes; family Cichlidae; genus Rhamphochromis; species Rhamphochromis longiceps. The sequence continues at coordinate 38,486,004 of NC_140567.1, forward strand.
CACAAACCACCGAGTCTCCAGACACCAGGGTCACGTTTGCATGTTTCAGGTTCTGCAGTGAGGACGGGTTCTTGTGGTCTGTGCTTATTCAGTCTCTTGGTGTTGTGGGACGCCTCCTCGACCCGGATGTTCTCCCAGTGTTGCTCGGTCTCAGCTCTGGGAGGGGGGCGGGGTCTGTTCTGGTCCCGTTGTTCCAGGTTTCAGCTTGGAGTCCAGCCCGGTCCAGTCCAGAACTCGGTCCTTCAGGGTTGCTGTCGCAGCTTTGGTGGCTCGCTTGGCAGCGTCCAAAGCCTTGCTCATGGGCACGTGTGGAAAATTAAACATTTATTGGCTTCCATGTATTAGACAGTGCTGCAGGTGCAGGTATGAAACGCTTGTCTTCAGTTTTTCTCCCTGAAACAAATTCAGATTTCATCTCTCACAGTTCAGACTCTTTGCAGTGAAACGTGCAGCAGCTGAATTTATGATCAGAGCGGGACCTTCAGCTTCGTGCTGACATCTTCTCTTTATCATAAACTGCTCATTTGTTTTACAGAGGAAACAAAAAAGCCTTGACGGATGCTTGAACGCTTCTGTTTCTGACTAATGAGAGACGCCGAGACTGCAGATCTTCAGGACCTTTTGTTTTCACATCAAACTGCTGAGCGAACCTGTGGGATGATTTCCTGCTTTCAGATGTTTCGGAGCCAGCGGAGCTCTTACACTCGTTCTCAGACACTCGCAGGACGTCGGGTTTCCTCTCACGCTCCACGCTGGATTTCTTTTCAGCTGATTCACCATCTGTCCCTTATAACGAGGAGACGAGGATGACTCTGACTGTTGGACGAGGACTTCGACTGCACGCAGCTTCTCAGCAGCTCGCTGCTAATTTAAGACTTCATCACTTCCTGACCACAATCGCTTTCCTGCTCTGACTTATGGATCAGATCTCACACTGTGGTCCTTAGAGCTGCACGTTTTACACCAGGGGGAGTGTGGACTCACACAGTCAGTCACACACTGACTGTGTGAGTCAGTAGGAGAAAAAATGACGTATATTGTACTCGTACACTGATTACTGTGGACGTACATCTCCCCACAAATTGATGTGTGCTGATAAAAACAGACTGAGTCCATTGAAAATACATAGAAGTGATGAGAGTTTGTGGAAGCCGCCATCTTGCCCTTCACATCATATGTACTCTTAGATTTAAAGATCACAAGTAGCTCTTTTAAACGGTGACCATTTAACATTTGTACGTGTACAGTTTCACCATGTCGTTCTCCTCCTTCACCTCCCCTCAGCTGTGTGGCAGGAAGGATGTAGGACCCAAACCCAGGACTCATACACAGAGAGGAAACTCAAAACAGCTTCATCGCTGGAAAAACTCGAGCGATGAATACAACAAACTGAACTGGGAACTAGAAAACAAACCAGGAACAGAACATTGGGAAATTACTGGGAACACAAAGGAAACACTCAGCCATGATGGTGTGCGATGGTTAACGACGTGACAACAGACAGAGGAAAACACAAACACGCGGGAAACACAGCTGGGACTAATCTGACACAACGAGACGAGGAGGACCTAAAACTGAATATACTCACACAGAACTATCAAAATAAAACAGGAAACCAGAGGCTGACACTGAAATTGACAGAACATAAGGAACAGAGGGAGCACAGAGACAAGACTAACAAACTACGACATGGAGACACGACTGAGCGTGGGACACGGAACAAACATGAAGACAGAACCAAACCTACATTAGAGACACGACACACTAAACATGGAACAAAACCTACGAACTAGAAATTAGTGATGTGTCCTGTGTGTCGAAGCTTCGAATCGCGCGTCGGGTAATCGCGGGGGCGTTTTTCTGAAGCGCGTATCGAGGCTTGCGTTGATTACGTATGCAGTGACGTTCGAGGCCTCGCGGGCAGTCCGTACCACGTGACTGATTCGGGAACTGGTTCACCGGTTCGCGCCAGATTTTAAATAAAATGGGCAGCAAAACACAGCTGATTCCCCATCACATCGTGTTGTGGAATTGGATTACGTACGTGTTACATAGCTACTGGAGTACTGGACACAAATTTCTTTATCCAAACTTGTATAAACTTGCTGTGGTTTTTCTTGCAACCCCTGCTTCATCTGTGCCCTGTGAGAGGATATTTTCAAAAGCAGGAGAAATCCTCTCAAAAAAGAGGAACCGTCTTAAGCCCAGCACTGTGGAAAAGCTGCTATTTTTGAATAAAAACAAATGAAAACTTTTCCCTAGTGTCATGAGCATTGTTATAAAGTCACAAGCACATTCACATCACAACTCCCTCCCTTTTTGTTTCCATGTACATTCCTGTGTTAAGCTGCCAATTTATTATACACAAACATTAATTAAATTAATATAATATAAAATTAGTATAATATTAAATATAACTAATATTTAGAGTTCAGTTATTGGTGTCATGAACAATAGTAATTCCTTTATTCATTCAACTTGAAGTGCCACACACTAGTTTGTGTCATCATTGAGATGTACATAAGCATGATTACGCAGTTACACAATCATCCCAAAAACTGTGTACTGATAGTTTCCACTTTCTCTTTTGTATCAGACATACTGAGACAATATTCGGGATAAATAACCATGAAAAACAATTTATTTATTCAGTTTAGCGGTTTACTCATCACATCATTATAATCATTGAGCCCGTTTCACTTGAATTGTCCACTTGATGGCGCAGTAGAGCAAATGAATCATCACAATGCTTCGAACCATGAGTCGACCAGTTGGATGGGAAGCTTCAGTTCATCATGAGGCTTCATCTCACCATCACTACTAGAAATCACAAAGCACTGAAGAACTCAGAGCCAGAAAATACAAAAAGCTAAACCACCAGAAAAGCACAAAATCACAGAATCCAAACATCAACACTGGGTCACCTGACTCAGGACCATCATCACCTAAAGCCTCGTCTCCTGAACTGAAGTCAGGCCTCCAAAATGCTCCTCCCCCTTTTGTGAGTGTGGACGCTTCGTCTCTTTGCCCTTTAAATGCTTTGCTTCTTTTATTGATTTTCATGCTGATTTTTTTCCCTTTTTTCCGTGTGAGCTTACCTGCGAGAGCTTCTGGACACTTATAGATCATTAGGACTAAAGCGTTCTTAACAGAAACAGCAACATTTTTATAGTTACCTTATCCTCAGCGCTCCGTGTGTCTGTGGCCTACACACAGCTGAAGCCTGATTACAGCGTCTGGGCACCAAACAGCCTCAATAGCCTGGAAAGGTGCTAACCGCTAGGCTAACTAGCAACAAGATGTCTTCCCTCTCCACAGATGACTACCACAGCCTCCTGCAGAAGATTGCAGTACTGGAGACTGGCCTTCACTTCCTACGAGACAGAGAAGCTTTTCTAGCAGCTACATCATAACATCAGCACTTACTGACGGAAAAGTTCAGGATGTTTTCACAGGTCAGACAGAAGTGAGCTTCACTTTATCCTCTTTTAGATAAAAACATTAAAAAGAAAACAAAAACCAACCCTCATTTGAGTTTACATTTATTTAACCAAAAAAAGTTTTCATTGATGTAATTTACACAGAAAAATAATTAAGTAATAAAATAATGTTAAAGTTTAAAACAAAGATTGAGAAAAAGAAGAAATTCTGAGACTGTGCCAACAAAGCCTGCCCTTCAAAATCATCACTAGATGCAGTGATGTGGGACTGCACCGGGTGAAATGCTCCCTGTTAGCCCAGGTTAGTCCCTCCCCCAACGTGTGAAAACTATGACCTTCAACTTGATTTAGAAAGCAGACAACGTCTCCGACTGCAAACTCAGGCTGACGGGCTGGATGCTGAGCCACGATGACTCCAGAGTTCAGGCTGTTTTTGCTAAAATTTCTCCCAGAGACGCCGCGGGCGATAAAGAGGGACTCAACATTTAGAGTCTGAACCTGAACATGCTTCTGATCTGTGGCTCTTTCGCTGTGAAGACGCGCTTACCTTTGATGGTTGCTGGAGTCCTTCAGACTTCTACACGATGCTGCTTCTGCTGCACCTGCAAGTGTTCTAAAAAACCGATGTAATGCAGTCATGACTCCTCATGACTCTGGAAAATTAATAATCACACATATTTGTGCACGACAGGAATGAAAGAATGAAAAGTCGCACCTTGGATTAGCTTTCATACCGCTCATGTTCATGTAGTATTTACAGTTGACGTGCAGGTGCAAGCCATCGAGCAATAACTCACGTTATTTCGTCCTTTGGTGTCCTGCAGGTGGATCGGACGGAGGTGATCCGCAGCTGCGTCAACCCTACCTACTCAAAGGTTTTCACGCTGGACTTTTATTTTGAAGAGGTGCAGCGTCTGCGCTTCGAGCTGTACGACATCAACAGCAGCCACAACGGCCTGAAGGAGGCGATCTTCCTGGGATCGGTGGAGTGCACGCTGGGACAGGTGAGTCACAGTTCCTTCTTTATTATTTATAGTCTTTATTTAACTTCAAGCCTCCAGTCAGACGATCTTACTTCCATTTAAGAAACTTCTCTGAAACAGTTGAATGAAAACTGAAGTTTCTATTTTTCCACACACCTGACAAATACCTGAGAGCCAATGAAAACAAGTAAACAGGAATAAATGAGCCTGAGTGTCACGAAACTGAAGAGCGAGACTGAGATCTGCCAGAAGACGCCTGCCGTGTGTGTGTGTGCTTTCACAGGTAAACATTAGGAAGCTGTCAGTCATCAGCCTCACTTCAGCTGAAGGTCTGAACGGCTCTTTTTGTTCCCAGTGAAGTTTGTAACGCCGACAGACTTCCAAAGCTTCTGCTAATAGATCAGCACTTCAGAAAAACATCGGTAAACAGAAGCCTGAGCTTCTCTTCGGGCTTCTTTTCTTTTCTCGATGAAAAGCTAATTGTTTGCCGTGTTTTTGTCAGCCAGCAGCTTTTCAGAGACTCAATTACAGCCTGCGTGCAGCAGACACAATAAAGTGGGAATAAAACACATTTGTGTGTGTGTGTCGCTCACTGAAGTTGTGGAATGACCGGTTCATGCACGCTCTCACAACATTTATAAAAATCTGACTTGATAAAAATCATTATTTGTCTGCCTGAGACACAAAATGAGTTTTCAGCCTCTCCACATGACACACGTGTGTGTTTGCTAACCGAGCAGCAGCTGACGAGGCTGAGAATCATAATCCTGTTTTTTTCAGAACGTTTTCACTACAAACTACACCTGAAAATCTGAACTTCTAATTTCATGTTTGAACTTAATCTGCAGTTCCTCTTGTGTCCACTAGAGGCACCAAAAGTGTCTCCCATGTAAAAAAGCTCAATATTACAGCAGTTTTTTTTTAAGTGCACATTTGGGGGTTTGGTGCCAATAATCTTCACTGATAGATGGATGGAAAAAGAAAAAATAGCTCAAAGAAAAAGACAAAACACTGAATGTGTAACAGCTCGTCACATGGATGCCTGTAAAAGCCCAGTGCCTGATGGGTAAGCATCATCTGTCAGTGTTCAGCCCATTCCAGATATACAACATTCCCTCTGTACATCGGTTGCTAGAGGAAATTCCAGGCTCTGGTTGCCTAGGTCAGCGGTCCCCAACCCCCGGGCCCCGGCCTGGTACCGGTCCGTGAGTCGTTTGGTACCGGGCCGCGAGAGTTGAGGCTCAGGTGTGAAATGTCTGGTTTTCAGGGTTTTTATCAGTTTTCAGCGTTATTTTGTTATCGTCTTTATCGTTAACTCGGTTTTCCTGTGTCTTTTCATGTGTGTTATGAATAAATCTTCTATTTTTTGGTACCAGTTTTATTTTGTTGTATTTATCCGCGACACCTTAAAGGCCGGTCCGTGAAAATATTGTCGGGCATGAACTGGTCCGTGGCGCAAAAAAGGTTGGGGACCGCTGGCCTAGGTAACCCTCATGTGTCAATCACAGCAGTATCCTTCCCTCTAATTGGCTGTCACTTCAGTTGTTTGCATCCAAGTTGAGAACCTGGAGATTTACATTGCCAGCAGTTATTTCACTGGTTGTTGCCTGAAGGTTGAAGGAACGTATTTTTACCCAAACAAGGATCTAGTACCTGGAATGAGGATCGTCAACAGACGGACGTCTATGTTCAAGCCATAGATGGATGAAGTCAGTGGAGCGTCACCCACTTGTGAGCTGAAATCTTATGTGGTGAGCGGCTGTGAGGAAGCAGGTTACATATGCAGGATAATTCACCTGAAATGAGTGACTGAGCCCCGAAACTCATCAGGAAGGTGTTGACTGATCTGGTCTAGACCAGTGTTTCCCAACCACTGAAATGATCCAGTGTGCCGTGGAAGATTGTCTGGTTCCACCTGATTAGGTGAAACGCCGATCCTGAAGGCTCTAGCATGAGTAATGGTCAGAAGAAAGCAAAAAAGGTACACTGGGGACAAACCGAGCGCTTTCCACTACACCTGTTTCGCTGGGAAAAGTATCAATATGCTTTTTGTGACATTTTTGTTTGGTGGTGTGCCGTGCGATTTTTCTAATGGGAAATATGTGCCGTGGCTCCAAAAGGGTGGGAAACACTGGTCTAGGCAAGAATGTTTTCCCGTTGTCTTCCATAGACCGGGGAGTCTTTGTTCAACCACAGGTTTCGCCCCCTGGTGGCCTTGAAGCAGAATGCTTCCACTCATTTGTCTGTGGTTCAGAGTGTCTTCCAGTGTTGCCGACTTAGCAACTTTGTCGCTATATTTAGCGAGTTTTCAGACCCTTTGAGCGACATTTTTTTCTAAAAAGCGACTAGCAACAGATCTGGCAACTTTTTCTGGTGTTATTGGAGGATTATTGACAGGTGGTGGACTTAGCTCGCTTGTTCACTTTGCAGCTCACAAAATCCTGCCGTCATTTCTTTTTGCTCGACTCTGTGGAGTCTGTGTCGGCGTCTGAGCTGTTGAACTTTGTGATTAGTCTAACCTGGCACGAGCTACTGTTTGAGACTGCTAAGGGACGGCTTGTGGGAGTGAGCTCAGGTGTCACGAAACGAATCAAATCAACAGGAATAATTTCACGTTTCATTGAAACGTCTGTTTTAAATGTGGCTCAAGGAAAACACAGAAATTAGCTCGCCGACCTGATCGCAGACGTTTTCAGCCTGACTAAATGCTCACAGAGACTGCAGCTTCGCTTTGTTTCTAAGTGAAGTTCTGCCAACTGTGAGTAAATGCCAGTCAGATAGCAGAGTGGCAACAGGCAGCCATCTGCTGTCATTACCAAAGTTTGTGCTGAAACAAAGTTTTCAGCTCGAGAAAAACGTTGGAGTCGGGCTCCAGACGCAGCATCTCTTATTAAAATCACCTAAATTCAGTCTGCGCTATAATGAAAAGATAAATCCACACATAATGCAGTCCAAGGGAATCTACGTGTTGTTTGGTGTTTTGTTAAGAGCTAAAGAATCCGATGAACAGACAGATTTTCCACCTGCTGTTGGTCTCATTAAAAACTGAAGTCGGGAAGTCTGTCAGCTGAGCCTCATTGTGGATTTCCTTCCGACTGTTTTCAGTTTCCTGCAGGGAAGTAAAAATGTGTTGGAAGAGTTTTAACACACTTATCTGAAGAAGATGATGAGGAGAAGGAGCCAAGTGGGTGATGAAACAATCAGCTCGGATGACTGCGGAAAGTCGGGAAAAGCCTCCTCCTCACCATCGTCTTTGTTTCTGCCAGCAGCGTCAGTTCTGCCAGCTCGTTCAGCAGCCAGATGGCTGACGGAGCACCGCAGGTTTTTAACGGGCCTGGAAGAAGCAGTTCTGGCACACGAGGCGGCAGAGGGGCGAGATTTCACTCCGTAATGAAGTAAAACAGCTTCTTTTTTATCCTGCTGATAGCACAGGTTTGATTTTTAACAGCAGGAGAGGTTTTCATGCTGGAACTGAAGTGGGAACATGGTTCAGGAGCAGTATTTAAACACATTAAAGAATATGTTAACAGCTTGGCATGTCCCGGAAAATCCTGAAAAAAGGAAAACTGATCATCGCCTAAAAGCTGCAAGAAAATCAGATCCAGCACGAAGAGTAGGCTTGAACAAAGCTTTAAAAACGAGCAGGTGAGACACACAAAAGACAAAATTCAAAAAGAATTGAAAAAAGTCCACGACGGCCGGTGTCCCTGCAGGTCTTAGATCTGACCCTGGGCCAACACACCTGAAGCAAACGATTAGTTCATTACCAGGCCTCTGGAGAACTTAACATCTTGAGAAGGTAATTTAGCCATTAAATCAGCGGTGGTGGATCCAGCACACATCTAAAACCTGCAGGACACCGGCCCTCGTGGACTGGGATTGGTGACCCTGTTTTAAAGGCTCCGGAGAACCAGCAGACCTCAGCTGAGCCTGTCATGTGGGGATGTGGGGAAGAAGGACCCGGAAGCTGGACTCTTTAGTGAAGACAGTGTGTTTTACAGTGAGGTAAATAACAGATGCACACTAAATCCCCGTTGCTCCCTAGACTCCCGCGTGTGCTCCCCTCCGACGTCAGTGCTCGTGCTCCCTGCTGTCGTGTTCCTGCACACCCTGTGCGTGCCGTCCTTCTGGTTCCACCTGCAGGAAAACAGCAGAAGCAGCCGTCAGCACTGACCCCACGGGCATACACGAGCTGCACTACCGTACACTGACACACGCTAACGTGGGATGTAACGCAATGATCCCGCGTCAGTGGGAGCGCCAACGCTCTCCTAAGCTCCCCGACGAGCCCTGATCAGCAGCAGGTGTGTGGCAGGGACTTCAGGTGTCATCCATCCAACAGCCACACCCGCAGACACACACAAATACACACACACACCCTGCCTACACATGCAATAAGTGGAACACAGACATGACAGCATTGTGCAGAAGACACACACATCACAAAATAATAATAATACTACTGATAATAATTATAGTCCACACTGCTCACGGACCCCGAGTCCCCGGAACCGGGTCCGTGACAGAGCCTCAGCAGCTCGGTCACCACCCGAGCTTCAACAGGTGACGGTACAAACAAACTGTTTGACCCGAGCGGGAGGAACCACGGCGAGCCTGAAGAAGTGTGACTCTGCAGGGACGGGCGAGGATTTAAGAGTCCTGAGTGCTGATGGAGGGCGTGCTGCCTGTAGCGTTTAAAGTGGGGAGATGTGGGACCTTTAATCTGCTAAGCAGCCTGGTGGCAGATGATCCACAGCAGATTTACAATAGAATAGAATAGAATGGAATAGAATAGCCCTTTATTGTCATTGTATATGTACAATGGGTGGTCCACTCCACAAAAATGTCTTAATTTACAAGAAATGTCACAATTTTCTTTGTCAGACAGCTTCCTGCTGAAAACCAACCATGTATGTACAGAAGTAGCTGTGTGTATTAACACTGTGTGTGTGTGTGTGTGTGTGTGTGTGTGTGTGTGTGTGTGTGCGCGCACAGATCATCTCCCAGAGGAAACTGTCCAAAGCTCTGCTCAGACCTGGAGGCACGGTGGGGAAAGCCATCATCACGGTGAGCCCCGCCCTCTCCTCCTCCCTGTTGCTTCTGTAGCGTCTCTATGGGCTCAAAATGTGGTCATAAATATTTTGTACTTGTAAATTGGTTTTGTCTGTGTAAAAAAGATTTGTGTGTGGACTTAGCCAAAAACCCCTGCAAGTTACAAGTATGAATTTTGACCCTATTTTTCTTCCTTTCATCTGATTGGTCAATGTCATGTCAATCACAAATGTAACAATCCAATCAGAGAACAGATGGGTTTGGCTGTCGGAGGGGCGCTTTTTTGAACTGCAGGTCTTTGAAGGGAATAAATGCCCTTTTACATGCCAGCCCAGCGTTTTCCTTCATCACCACAAAGGAAAACAGTCTGTGGTCGTCCGAGTTTGGTGATTTTTATGTCACAGGACTACGTGTTTAATACTAATACAGTGTTTTGGAAATGACAGTCTTCGGCTACGTCCACACGTACACGGGTATTTTTGAAAACGGAGATTTTCCGTTTTTGTTTTAAAAAATAATCCCGTCCACACATAAAGGCAGAAATGAAGGAAAACGCTGCTATGAACATGCCAAAGCAGCAGGTGGCGCTATATTCCTAACCGTGTAGAAATGTTGGCCTATCAGAAGTCTAGAAGCCTCGGTGGGAAAAAGTAAACAAAGCTGGGGCATAGAAGCAGAACCGAGTCGTATGTGTGGAGGGACAGTAACTGTGTGTATATGTAAGCATTTAAACACTGCAGAGAGTAGAATTAACAGTATTGTAGAAATTCATTTCACCGAAACAATAACGTGGCGCACAGTGTGACGTCACAAAAGGCGCACACCTTTGATGCTGCGTTTTTTTCCGTTTTTCTCGTCCACACGTAAACGCAAAAACTGCGTTTTCAAAAATCTCCACCCTGGCCGGAGTTTTTAAAAATCTCAGTTTTCAGTGACCGAGAACGCCGTTTACGTGCGGACGGAAGGTGCAAACGCATAGAAAAATCTGCGTTTTCAAAAATACCCGGGTACGTGTGGACGTAGCCTTCATTACAAAGCTTTCTTCGTTATGAATTAGCATAGATGTTTTTATTGAACATTTGAAGAACCAGCAAAAAAAAACTAACTCTTGTAGAGGACAAAGTCAGAGATAGAAACTACAGGTGCATCTAGTGCAGGTAGAGCTGCTGCAAAAACCCAGAGCCCAGCAGATCGTTACATTTGTGATTGACATGACATTGACCAATCAGATGAAAGGAAGAAAAATAGGGTCAAAATTCGTACTTGTAACTTGCAGGGGGTTTTTTTTTTGGCTAAGTCCACACACAAATTCTTTTCACACATACGAAACTGATTTACAAGTACAAAATATTTATGACCACATTTTGAGCCCATACGTCTCCTCCTCCTCTCACGGGGTTTTTCTCTGTCAGCTCTTTCCTCTCTGTGAATTTAAAGTTTGTTTCTGTGCCGTTTACACTTCGTGACTGCCAGACATTAAAGCCTCCATCAGACGGGGATTTTCATTGGTGTTCTGGTCGCAGCTCTGATAGCAGGGATCCTCTCAGCTGGACCGAGGACGGCCGGCGTCTGCTCCTCACACAGATTTGCTCCTTTATTTATCCCCAAATTCACAGCTGGAAAATCCCCCTCTGATGTTCCTCTTCACCTCTGTGCACACATGAAATGCTTCATGGGGATTTATTTCAAAGGGATTTCAGTGCAGGAAGAAGCTGCAGTTACAGAAAATTAAAGCTTTTGTTGCGTTTCCTTCGCCCCTCCCTCCTTTTGATCCTGTCCCCTTCTGTCCTGTCTCCTTTTCCCCCTCCTATCCTCTTCCCCTGTTTCCTCTTCTTTCCGTCTGCAGATGAACTCTGTGTTTTCATGAAGATAAACGGTGTGTTTGTGTTGTTTGCATGTGTGTAGCGATGTGACATCTCTCCACGTGTGATCTGTGATCAGCTGTTGTCTGAATGCCATCCGTCACCATGTAAAAGGAAACCGACGTTTATGATAAACGTTCATCAGGTTTGAGATCTCTGGTTTTATCAGGACTGGTGAGTTATTCAGTTGATTGGAGGCCTTGTTAGCCTGATGTTGGTCTATAAATGCGTCTCTTCCTCATTAGTCAAACAACATATTTCACCCTGCCCAGGAAATGAGCTGTGATGCTTTCAGTCTGTGGGTTCAATTTGCTCAGCTGTTTGTTTATCTGCCTCGTAATATGTCGTCTTAATGAATTTTGCAGGGATTATGTTGTTGGGCCTTTTTCATGTTTACAGCTGGATTTGACTTACGCTGACGGTCAGAATGCACGCTGCATTGCTGGCTGTGCTCGGGCTGCGCCGTGCTTTATCCAGCTAGAAGCTGCTGAGGTGCAGCTGCTCAGGAACTGTAGTGATGCTTTCAGACAAACTGCTCTCCTCACGTCTGTTTATCCTGGCAGAAGCTCAACACTCGCGTCAGAATTTTCCACAAACTGCTAAAAGTAGCAGAGAGACACAGACTAAGGAAAGCAGTATGTAGATGTCCGATGTCCCCACTAAGATGCAAAAACGTCTGTTTGTTTTGAGCATTGTGTGTTTTGACCTCGGGGTGAATTTGCTGTGATGTCCACTCCTCAGACGTCTGGCACGTTAACTTCAAATACTTGGCTTTCTAAGCGTTCCCACATGGACGGGCATCAACATCTGCTTCTCTGAGATCATCGCTAAAGTCTGTCCTCCTTGGAACTGTTAACACATCCGAATGATTCAGACCAACAAACATTTACAGAGGAGCTCACACTGACAGAGGAACACTTAAGTTAAGTCCCTCTGCCTGGCTGCAGGGAGCCTGTGCTTAGTTTTTCACAGTGTTTCTGCATTTTGACTTAACTTTTGTTAAAAAATGTTACAATGTGTCATGTGTTGGTTATTTTTTATTGCCCTAAGACATGTAAGGACGTCTTATGTCCTGACATGCAAAATATGCACTTCCTGTTTCACTAACCAGTCCAGAACATGATGTCAGTGTTGGTGTGGAGTACAGGAAATGAGTCCAAGTAAAAATGAAGGCGAGCTGTTTATTGGCTCATTCAAAACTGAACAAATCCACAAAACCCAGCAGAGCAGAGAAAGCAGCAGCAGCTCAGACAGGTGAAGACAGCAGAGGTGGAGCAGGTGGTCGGTAAGGATGGGAAAACAGGAAAGACAACGTAACCTTCAACCTGTGTTGGAGAGCAATGGAGTGTCAGGGACGTGCGGCTCTTTAAATCACCATGGCAACGTATGCTGAACACATGTCCTGGTCTGGAGCACGTTATGTTCTCTTCACCTTACAGTGCAAAGCACCTCGAGGTGACAGCTGGTATGATCTGCTGCTAAATAAATAACAGTGAACTGGACTGTGTGCAGCACGAGTGCCGGCTTCCACCAGGTTAGACTTTATGCTCATCTCAGCCGTTCCTCTGAGAGCGTCTGATGAAGCAGTCGATGCTCAGATGATCTGTTTTCTGTAGAGGAAGAGGAATGAGTGCCAAACTGCCTTTTTATGTGACTGAAGCAGAGACAGCATCATCACTGACTGGATGTTTCAGAGCAGCTCACACAAAGAAAGCTGTGAAACTTCATAGTTTACTCCTCAGGAAGTAGCACACAGGCAGGCACGGACAGACGGGTGAGAGGTCTGAAAATGGAAGCCAAAACTCAACAACTCCACATCAGTCAAACAACAATGAAACCAGGATTCAAAAATACAAAGCCCCGAGAGCCTGACATCACATGGCTCCACCCTCTGATCAGCTGTATGCTAAACGAGGAGCTGGAGTCACTCCGGTGCACAAACTATGAAATTATTGTGTAAGAAAAGAAAGTCGGACCCTGAAACTCTGTTGGTGCTTTATGCATAAAGAGGATTTGAAACTAATGACTGAAACTCCTGAGAAAACGGCTTACTACGCCTGTTATACAGTCACATGTTGCTGCAGTCATTGGAGTCGCCCCCTGCTGGTCACTAGCAGTAATGCATGTGTACACTTAGCTTCACTTCTTAGAAGCAGAAGCTGCGTCTGCAGAGCGGCTGTCATCGGAAACCTTCTGCTGTTCTGCACTAAACCTGCCGCCCAGGTGTGGCAGCATCACGTTACCATGACAACAGGCCGTATAGCCACACTTTTTTATAACTTCGTCTGGGTTTATGCAGCGGGACAGTGACAACGCTGCCCGCATCAGGAAATGCTGGAAGTCGCAGCTTTAACCTGTAAAGGTTTCCCTGTGTGTCTGCAAGCATTAGACTCCAGAACGTTGTTTTTCTGATTCTCCACGTGCTGCGTTTTCATCTGCAGCAGCGCGCGCACTTTCCCCGTTAGCCTGACTGAGCACTTTCAGCCTTTTGCTTTACATTTCCTCGACTTTGATGCTAAAAGTTGCTCATTGTTTTGGAGGAGCTCCCAGAGCAGGGTGGCTCGTTTGATCTCACAGAGTCTGATCTGAATATTCAGAGTTTGTTGTTGAGTTGATGGCTGCACCCTGGCTTCATAATGAGGCTCTTATCAAAGGGAAAATGTGCTTTCAGATCACAGCAGAGGAGCTGACGGGCAACGACGACTACATCGAGCTCTCCTTCAGCGCCAGGAAGCTGGATGATAAGGTAAAAACTGCACCTGGACCAGGACCCCCCACTTACCTCCTGAATGTCTTTCTCTTTATTTTGTCCAACAATTTAATAAATGTCACTTTTCAATTCTTTTGTTTGTTTGTTTGGTTGATTTTTTTTGTAAATAGAATTTTAATTAAATTCTATAATAAGGTAAGAAGGGCATGGGCAGTGTTTGGGCTGCGGCTCTGTTTAGTTTATGTTTTTTTATGTCAGACGTTACCTCAGTGACATGCGAATTTATCGTCTAATGCTAGTTAGCTTGATTAGCAAGCTGCTTATTTATTTATTGATGCAACGCACAGATGCTTCGCTAATTAGTGCAAAATAACTAAAAAATAAAACCACTGAATAAGATTCAACTCCAAAATACAAAATTTTAGGATTTAAGAATTATAATGTTTGTAAGATAAATACATTAAAAGCCTCCTGCAGGACACATTATGTCCAGTTTAAGTAATCCTAGGATTGGATGAGGCTCCACCTGCGGAAACCTTCCTATTAAAGTGACTGAATTATCAAGTTGGAGGACCTCACCACTCTCTGCGAACTGTTATAAATGGGGAAAGTCTCCATAAAGTTTACTTCTGCTGCAATTTTTAAACATGGGGGAGTATGGGGACGGACTCACTGCTGGAGCCTCTGGTGGACGTTAGAGGAACTGCAGGTATTGGCTTCTTTTTCAGCAGTTTGCAGAACATCTGCACCAGCTCAGCTGCAGCGTTTCAAAGTACATAATATAAATACAACAACAAACAGAACTTTGGAAAGCTAAGTGTACTCTAAGTAGTTATAGTGCGTCTGCCCCATACACCACACGGTCACAGGAAGACCTTTTTAGTTTAGGTTAAATGATGAAAAGTAAAAAACATAAATAGTTTTTGATGCATGTATCAGTGTTTTGCATTAATGAGAAATGACACATCCTGATAGCATTGTGTGGGGTTACAGTACTCAGAGCTCACAGGGCTAACATTCAAACAGCCACCGTGAACATGAGTGGGAGTCATCAGTCACTGCAGGAGTCTCAGGCATGGCGGGCTCTGAAACCCACGCCACAGAGTGTAACCACAGCATCAGTGAAGTAATGATCACAGCGACAGGGTAAACATCACAAGCCTGAGAGTCGCTGACGCTTTCTGTACTTACTGAATGAAAGCATTACTCAGTGGTTACGTTCATAACGCAACACAATCACCTCTGTCAGCAGATTTTAAAACGTTTCATGTTAAAGCAAACTAAAAACAAAGAAAAGAAACAAGACGCATTTAAAAACTGATCCAAGTCTGGAGACGTCAGTAAAAATCCAGAAGACAGAAACTCCGCAGAGGAAAACAGACAAAGGAGTTTTAATTATTACGATTATTTAAACCTTTAAACATTCATAATGTGATTTCTTTTTTTTTGAACAGGGGAAAATAATCAATATAATTACATACAGGAAGTCCAATCCAAAACAGGACATCAGCCAACTATCAAAGTAAAGCAGAGACAGCTGCACACCAAACACAACGACAGAGGCAGAAAACACAGAAACACCAGAATAACCAGAAAATCACAACACAATCTATCACTAACACTACTGATCAGAATGATATTGGTAAAACTGAACCTCATCACTAGAACAACAACTAAGAAGTGAAAACAGGAACCAAAAACGTCTAATATCACAAAAACTTATTAAAACTTCACTGAAACCAAACCAGGTTTTTATAACTTACCTGTTTATTATTGTGGGCGTGGCCTCTTTGCCTGACAGATGGGTCCCGACACTGAGACGTCTGAATGTTGTTGTGCCCTGGAGCATGTTAATGTAATCACATTACACAGATAATGTGCAGCTTTAGCTTTCCGATCCATGACCGTGGATTCAGCTTGCTGACTAAGCTAGCTATGGTTAGCTGATATTGTTAGCCTCGTGCTCATTTTAGCTCCAATAAACCAACATGTGACAGCAACAAGTCTAAACTCAAGGATCCAAAATGTCCACAAACCATCTGGTGGCTACGTCCATCTTTTATATCCAGTCTGTGCTGGTTTGGAAACAGACTGTGGACAAACACCAGGGGGCGCTGCATGTAAAGCCAGTATGAACATGATCAGACTGGATGTCCCGACTGTGTCTCTGGTGTTTGCAGTGAACTCTGCGTTTGTACTTTTAGGACTTCTTCAGTAAATCGGATCCGTTCCTGGAGATCCACAGACTGAACGATGACGCCACGCTGCAGCTCGTCTACAGAACGGAGGTACAAACACACATCGACACACTCGCGTCCTCCACTCACACAAACACCACCGTTAACATTAAAGGCTGAATTATTCAAACTGGATTCAACACATCATCCTATCAAAAACAGTGGAATACAGCAGTCCACTTGTTTACTATTATTAATAATAATAATGCTTCATGGTTAGTTTTGGTGTCATAAAAGTCATGTTTTGTAATCTGGTTCATGGTTCTTCATGTGAACAGTGAGTTCAACTTTAACTTGTTTCTACGACTTTGCTTAGATGGACTTTGGTGACCTGGTAGGTGAATGTTCCCCCAGAGGTATTTCTTGGCTGACTCATTGTGTTGATCTGATTTTCAGCCTTCTGTGTGTCTGCTGTGTCTCTTTGGGTCATGCAAGCTTTGCACTCTCCACCTCCCTCGGTGGGATTCAGGCGGACGGAGAGTTGGAAAAGACAACATATACTCGAAAGAGAGAAACTTGCTTCTGAGAGCATTAAAGCTCTCAGTCAATGCAGTTTTGTTTATATATATGTAAGCTGCTGAGTCGTTAGCTGTAGCTGCACAGCTGGGAATCCTCTCATCCGTCAGCACATTGAGATTTTTCAACAGGTCCCACAGAGCAACAGTCCTCCCCAGCTGACAGCAGGGACATCCTTTCTGATTACTTCCTCCTGTCTCCAATTTAGCTCCTTGCCTGCGGCTCAGTGTGAAAAAAGCAGGCCGCTGTCAGGCAACAAGTTTCCCTGGATGGAGGCTGTGCTTCCATCACATGATCGTAGAAGGTCATGCAACAAGTTGACAGCTGCTTCCAGCTCCCAGCTGCTTCACCCTGCGTGGTTATTATAAAGCTGGAGAGCAGGGTTCGACATAACCAGTGGCCCCATAAAAGCTGCTGATTGGCCAGCTGCTGGGCAGGGAGTGTTTCCACCAATCAGTTTGGAGCAAGCCCTCAGTACCAAAAAGTTTCTTTCTTGCAGTCAGCTGTCGGTTTGCACATTTAAGGAAGTCTCTGACCTTATCGCTCTTAGTGGCATGGAAACACGAGGAGAGCGTTTCTCTTACACCTGTGAGTAAATGAAATCCAGGCAGACTTAAATGAGCCAAAGATGGAAGAAAAATGTGTTAAAGCATCATTTTAATTAACACAACACACACTTCCAGGAAACACACCAGGCTGGAAAAGCGAGGATGACTCCTTTCAGCCAGCGGTTCTCCTCAGAGCTGCTGCAGGTTTACACCGTTTAGGACGCAGCAGGACGCAGCAGGACGCAGCGCTCCGCTGAGACGCAGCGCGAGCTGTTTTTAGACCTGACCTTGCTCTGTGTTTGTCTCTCTCAGACCGTCATGAATAATCTCAATCCTGTGTGGAAAACCTTCAAAGTTTCCCTCAACTCGCTCTGCAGCGGAGACCATGAACGCAAACTGCAGGTACTCACACACACGCACGCACGCACACTTTGACTAAAGATCACAGTCCACCACACACACATTCCCACAGCTCCTTATTCCTCACAGCCACTGGGCTGTGGGAGGAACCCACTCAGGAACAAGCAGAACACAGAAACCTGCGAACATCATTTCCAGAGACCTTTCACTGACAGTTAAACGGTGTTAAAACCAACAGTTTTTGCACATTTTGCTGAAACTGAACTCGATTTGGAGAAACATCAAAGTCATTAGACGCTCTGCTGTTCATCCACTCTGCAAGCAAACCAAAGGTCATGACCCTGACCACAAACAAAGTAACAATCTGTCCTTTGAAGTTTTAACAGTTATATGTAAAGTCTATAAAATGAGGCAAATTGATGCTAATTAGTGTTGAGCGAGCTGGATTCTCTTCAGGCCTCTGACCGTCACAAAAGGAGCTTATTGATGATTTTTGGCTCACCTGCACTTTCATATAGACAAAGAAAAAATTGAACCTCCGAGGAAGTCAAGGAGGATTGTAGGATTTCATCCAACTATGATCACACATCACACTGCGAGACGGAAACTGACACATCAGTGCTGAACAGCAACAATTCCCTTAAGGCAGGATGGACAGATAGATGGAGAAGGCTACGTTCACACTGCAAATCCGACTTTTCTGACCCTCTGCGACACATCTAAATGGCCTGTATTTATATAGCGCTGTACTAGTCCCTAAGGACCCCAAAGTGCTTTACACATCCAGTCACACACACATTCACACACTGGTGATGGCAGCTACATTGTAGCCACAGCTACCCTGGGGCGCACTGACAGAGGCGAGGCTGCCGGACACTGGCGCCACCGGGCCCTCTGATCTATCCGATCGTGCTATGACAGGGTGAACGGCACAAATCCGATATTTTCAAATCCAACCTGGGTCACTTTGGTATGTGGTGCTGAATCTGATACATATCCGATGTTTCAGAAAGCGGCTGCTGTTTGATGGTCATGTCGCATTAAATCCGTCACTGACACAAGACAGACGCCGATTATCAGCCTCTGCACGGAGGTAGCAGCCACTGCTCAAACACACGATGAACTATTTACAAGAATTTATTCACAGAAATTAGATTCAAGGTTAACACAAGAATTTACACGAGTAGAAGCGACACAGGGCAGGGGACCGTGGGAGATCGAGGCCAGGAACTGATTAATCACGGGGAGGCACAAAGAGAGCGACAGAACGGAAACTTGGCAGGTTTAGACAGTCTTGATCTGAGGGAGGCGTCCATGAGAGTGTCGTATGTGGGGAGATAACACGTTGAGATGTGGAGGTCCTGTTCCCCTGAGGGCATGATATGACAGGCAGGAGGGCAGGCAGGTAATCGAGCTGATCATTGGGCAGACTGTAGAGGAGAAAGCAAACTGAAGCAGCGCCAAAGAGTGAACACAGCAGGAGGTGAATCCGGTGGAACGCCAAAGGCAGCAGGACAAACTGGGGAGGACTGGAAGGAAGTGCTGGTTTATAAACCGTCCTGCTGATTGAATGAGGCGCAGGCGAGATGATGGAAGCTCCGCCTCCGAGGACGGATCCTGGGATACAGCCCACACAGACAGGAAAACAGACAGTTATCACTGAGTGATTTTTCCTTCTCATCGTTTGTCTGGACCCGACGTCGAGACTACACATGGAGCAAAGAGTCCTGGGAGATGTTTCATCATAAAGCCAGACTTTGATCTTCTGACAGCTGATGAAAGGACAAAAACCTATTTTTATAAATGTCTCCATGTGGCTGCAGTCAGAGCTGCTTTTACTTCCACTGCTGAGTTCGTCCCTGTGCTGCGACCCTGTGCACACTCGTCATGTCCTCACAGGTTGCAAGTGCACACAGTCTGCTGTCTCTTGTGTCAGTCGATGGATGTTGTGGCTCCAGTCTAAATGCAGACGTCTGATTGGCTGCAGCAGCAGGTCAAACTTCAGTCAGCAGGGAAACAAAACTTTTCATTCTTTGTTTATTCGAGTTTTATTGACTGCTGGAATTTTTGCACATTTCCAAACTAACTTTGCATCGACTGCTTCACCGAGTCTCCTGCATCTTTTCTGTTGCTTGTAACCTGAAACTACGGCTCCGTTTGTCCCAGAGACGGGAGGTTTTTACCTGACAGAGCCGAGTGACTCCAGAGGAACACATCCATCATCGCTCTTCCTGCCCTCTATTCACTATCCACCATTTTTGACCCGAATTTCCTTCAATCAGTCACGGGGGCCAGAGGCTGGACCCCTGTCAGCAGCACAGAGATGAGGTTTGAGGAGGTCAGCCACCTCCAGTGAAATGATCAGCAGCAGGACAGCGGGATGTCCCGAGGGGAAATGGATCCAAGGAAATGATGAATTTTAGATTGCTGCAGACTGGGGGAGGGCTCCTGTGATCAGAGGGCAGCCTGTGCTTCCAGTTCCAGCTTACTCCCTGCAGAAAATATAAATGTGTTTTAATAGAAACCTTTTTGTAATACGGTGTAATTCCAAAGTTTACAGTTTGTGGTTCTAATTTCTTTAATTTCACGAGGATCTCAGAGTAGAGCTGCTGCTCTTCCACGTAGAAAGGAGCCCTTTCACGTGCTTCAGGGTCTGAGTGAGGTGTTTCCAGGAGGAAGGAGATGTTTCAGGCATGTTCAGCAGCTCCTGAGAGGAGACCCGGGCCCTGCTGGAGAGATGATAACTGTGAGGAGACGAGGTCCGGGTATCTCCATTTGAATGTTGGAGCTGGAACGAGATACAAAGCAAAGAATAGATACAGTTTCTGCTAATTTATGACATTATAATCCCAAGTGTTTTCTGATAAGTGAACAACTTTAAATAAGTTTCCCCCTGAATATTTCCTCCCTCCAGTCCAGCAATCTTGCGTGCGGTTGTTCCGTCTCTGCTAAACCTCCCACAGCCGTCACACTTCACACACAGTTTTTGGAGAGGCGCCTGCAGCGGTGGGACGGTGGAGGAGTGAGTTACATGGATGACACAGAATTACAAACCAGAGCCTTTTTAATCAGCGAGATGTTTCCTTAAGGTGTCAATCACACGTAAGCAAATATTACAACTGCGCCGTTGGAAATTACTGTTGGACATGTTGATGGTAAAGTTAAGACAGGAGGAGGGAGCCGGCTCAGGTGGTACAGCGGGCTACCCACTAATTTCACAGCTGGCGGTTTAATCAGCTCCTGCTGCCCGCTGGCCTCCGGCTGGTTCAGCCGGGAGGAGAACCGGTTTACTTTTACAACAAAACATTGTTTTCTTTCTGACTGTTTCACATTAAAAGCATGACGTGCACTCACAACCACTATGACTTACCTCCACATTTCTGTTACCTCTTCTGATTCAAATTAAAGTTCAGCAAACTGCAGTTTAGAAAATGCAGGAATTTATAAAAAAAAGATTTCAAAGTAAGAAAAAAGAGCCAGCTAATACAGACGAGGCGCCGAGGGTCAAATTATGGCAAAACACTTTTAAAAAGCTTAGCAGATAAAATGGAAACGTTGACTTTAAATCTGATCTACTCCACGCACACGGGGATTTCACTGACTGCATAAATCACAGCCACGTTTAAGACCTCCCTCACTAAAACCCTGCTTTCTTCTTAGTGGGCGAATTCTGGAAGCTTACCGAGGGGCAGCAGGCAGGCTGTTTGTGTCTTTACTTGTTAGAACTGAGCTGCGATCCTCCAGCAAGACTTTCAAAATAAAAGCGATCGCACTGTTCTCAGATTGATCAAGAAAAACTGCTACGATGCCCAAACACTGATAACACAATCTGCTATTAATGAGAAACAGGAGGAGGAGCCAGTGCACTGAAAAACAGGAAGTACTCTCAGGTGTAATCCTTACAGCTGGGGAGGAGCTGAGAATAACTCTTGAGATCAGCAAACAGGCAGGTAATATTAAAATTCACCTGCAGACATGAATCCCGTCCGAGTGGAGGTTTGTTATCGTTACCTGAAGCCATTTTCATCAGAGCCTGTGCGGCTGTCAGGTTAAAGCTGCACAGAGACAAATAGAGATGGACTTTATTAAATGGGGTCAGACAGAGGCAGGCTTATAGCTGCTGGATATCATTTAATGGGTTCCTGAAGGGAGACAAATAAAGGTGATTAATAACTGTCATCGGCAGCTTTAGCAGACTGAAGCAGGCTGTTTGCTTCATGTTGTTCTGCTTCAGGCTGAAAACCTGCTGCTTCTAAAAGCTCATTTAGCGCCGAGGCCCAGTTACTGCGCCTAAACATCCGTCATCGAGGAGAAAACCTTTCAAATTAAAATGCTGCTCTGATATTAATGTTTTATTTTTCCTGTGAGGTGAACACAGATGTGGGGGAGGTTTCTGTTACATGAACAGCCCTGTGTCTCATAGCTCCAAACACCTGGATAAAGCTCAGTGTTGTAATTATCTGTTTACAGCTGCAGTGAAAATCCACCCGAGCTGGTACGATGCAGAGACTGGCCGCACTAGCTAACTTCCTGCTAATTACATTTTAGTGCCTTTAGCCAAAAGACAGAAGAGCAGTCGTCGGCTGGGCGACGTATCACAGGCAGCGGTTCACCACTGTGACGCCCACACAGAGTTTTTGCACCAACAGGGTGATTCCCAGATTTCTGTTAGCTGAAAATGTGGCAAAGGGGGGCGTGGGAGGGCTAAAAACTATCTAGATAATAGGAACAACATCTAACGTTTATGTTCTTAAAAAATGTGAAAAATTCAGCAAAGACCTCACACAGGACTGAGGAGATTCATCTGCTGTTCACTGTTCACCCATCAGAAATGTTCTCAGAGGAAGAGCGCCTGTCAGGAAGCCATTCTTAGTGAAGAGAAGTGGGAGGAAAGGCATTCTTGGTTCAAATCATCATCAGTATGTATGGTAAATGGACCAATTCTTATATAGTGCTTCTCTGATCTACTTAAGTCCCAAAAGGTTGATTCTGTTCATCTGGACGTTTCAGTGGGAGAAATGTTTCAGGCTCAGCTGGCTGCAGGTTTCCAACCTTATGAACAGCACATTTGCACCACTGAATGAACTTTTTATAAGGTTAGGGAAACATGCAGTCAGCTGAGCATGCATCAAGATACTCTACTTAAGCACTTCATGTCTCGTGACACGTCTCATTCGCCAGTAGCATTAGAGATCTTATCAAAATTCATAGAATTACAGATGCTGAAAAGAATAGTCAGGTGTTGAGCCACCAGATGCAGTAACATCTGGAAACATCTGATTGACAGCAGCTTCATTTTTCACCGTGACAATGATCCAAACACACCGTCTGTGGAAGCATAGATAGATGAAGGTTGTTAGAATTGTACAAACAGGTTTCATTAAATCGCTGCACCTGCTGTTCATTTTTCTTACAACAGATAGAGAAGTGAGACTTGGCTCAAGATTCTTGCACAGTGCTGTTCATTAGGCAAGGTAAAGTCTTTATAGCTGCACAATAACTTATACCCTGTATTATAACATCATGAGTCCTAACTTCAATTCAATTCAACTTTATTTACACAGCGCCAAATCACAACAACAGTCGCCTCAAGGTGCTTTACATTGTAAGGTCGACCCTACAATAGTACATACAGAGAAAAACCCAACAATCATATGACCCCCTATGAGCAAGCACTTTGGCGACAGTGGGAAGGAAAAACTCCCTTTTAACAGGAAGAAACCTCCAGCAGAACCAGGCTCGGGGAGGGGCGGGGCCATTTGCTGTGATTGGTTGACGTGAGAGAAGGAAGACAGGATAAAGACATGCTGTGGAAGAGAGACAGAGGTTAATAACAGATATGATTCAATGCAGAGAGGTCTGCTAATACACAGTGAGTGAAGAAGAAGTGCATCATGGGAATCCCCGGCACTTCCCCCCTAACTTAATGTTAAAAACGTTTTTGTGAAGTTGGACCCTTTACACACAAACAAGACACATCATCATCATCATCATAGTTTATTTATATAGCACTTTAAAAACACACAAGGCCGACCAAAGTGGTGAACAATAGAAACATAATAGATCCCATAAGAATAATAAATACGATAAAATAATAAACATAGCAAAAACAATAAAATACAAGTCAGTCAACCACTGAGTCAAAAGCCAGTGAATAAAAATGCGTTTTCAATCTGGATTTAAAAACCAGCACTGATGTCGATCGCCTAATGTGAAGAGGAAGATTATTCCAAAGCTTAGGACCCACGATAGAGAACGCTCGGTCTCCTCTCAGTTTCAGCCGTGATTTGGGGACTGAGAGCAACAGCTGCTCAGCTGACCGGAGCGAACGAGTGGGGACATAGGGCTTCAGCAAATCAGACAGATACGCAGGTGCCAGACCATTGAAAGATTTAAAAACCAATAAAAGAACTTTAAAATGAATCCTAAATTCAATTGGAAGCCAGTGCAGGGAGGCCAGGACCAGAGTAATGTGCTCAAATGTCCTTCTACCAGATAAAAACCGTGCCGCAGCATTTCTGGACTAGTTGCAGGCGTGTCAGAGTGCCCGGTCCAACCCCTGTTAAAAGGGAGTTACAATAATCCAAGCGTGAGGTTATAAAAGCGTGGATAACAGTCTCCAAGTCACGCCTTGAAAGAAAAGGTTTGACCTTCGACAGACGCCTGAGTTGATAGAATGACGATTTCACCACCGCATTCACGTGGCCATCAAAGGTAAGTGCAGAGTCGGTTTTTAACCCAAGATTGGTAATCGAGCTGTTCAGGTGAGGGGTCAGAGCAGCAAGGTCAACATCAGGGATATCAGAGGAACGATTCGGGCCGAACAGAATTGCTTCCGTTTTACGTTCGTTAAAATTTAAAAAGTTTAGAGCATCCATGACTTAACATCACTAAGGCAATCAAGCAGGAGTCTAATTGTGGAGCTATCAGAACGACTGAAAGGAAAATAAAGCTGGCAATCATCAGCATATAGATGAAATGAAACTTTGTGTTTACGAAAGATCGCACCCAGTGGCAGGAGATGAAAACAGTAATGGCCCAAGAATAGATCCCTGTGGGACACCCCACGGCAGAGGGGCCACAGAGGACGATGATGAGCCCACCTTAACACAGAAGCTCCTGTTTGACAGATATGATTTTATCCACAGGAGTGCCAAGCCAGAAATGCCCACACAAAGCTGTAATCGAGAGATCAGCAGGTCGTGATCCACTGTGTCGAATGCAGCAGTCATATCTGGTAGTATAAGCACTACGTGTTTACCACAGGCCGTCGTTACCAGGATATCGTTCATAACCTTTATGAGAGCTGTCTCTGTGCTATGAAACGGCCTAAAGTCGGACTGAAAAACTTCAAACATCTGAGAGTTGTTTAGATAATCCATCAGCTGAGTGTGAACAACCTTTTCCAAGATCTTACTCAGAAAAGGAAGTTTAGAGATGGGTCTACAGTTTGACTGAACTGAAATATCTGAGCCTGGCTTCTTAAGTTAGGGGTGAATAACTGCATGCTTAAACTCGCTTGGTACTTGACCTGACAAGAGGCTGGTATTAATTAGGTTCAGAATATGTGGTCCAAAAGTAGGAAACACCTCTTTCAGAAAACGGGGATGAGCAACATCATTCGGAGAACCACACGGGTTAGCAGTTAACACAAGCTTCTCAAGTTCAGGTAGAACAATTGGTTGGAAAGCAATAAGCAAATTTAAACAGGGAACATCTCAGCCGGGTCAACAAAAGATAAAGTGGAGGGTCTCAAACCGGCAACCTTATCCACAAAGAAATTAAGAAACTTATCACACATAACCTCAGAAGACTGCGTTCAGTACAGAATTTATGGTATTATACAAAACACGAGGGTTGTGTGAATTAACAGCAATAAGTTGTGAAAAATAGTTTTGAGTTTTTGGCGGTCTTTGCTGCCCTCTGGTAAGCTTTCCAGCTCGCCTTAAGAGCTTCCAGAGAGATGTAGAGCCTGTCCTTTTTCCATCGCCTTTCACATCTAATGGCTCGAGTAAAATCGGTTAGCCAAGGACTGGCCTTGGGTTTACACTGCCTGAGTCTTAGAGGTGCAACAACAGAGTCCAGATGAGAGAGTAATCCGTCTACGGAGGACGACTCAGAGGGACTGGACACAAGTTGTTCAAATCGCGTCAAAAAATGCTCAGCAGCATCTGAGCCGAAGGCTCGATAGCATCGCGTAGGTGCACGGACGTGGTGACAGCACTTCTTTACAGTGGGACACAGACACTCCCCCTCCGACTGTCACTGTGAACATATAAAGAGTCACGTTCACTTCCCAGCACACCTGTTCACCCTGCCCCTGCGCCGCCCCGGGAGCTCGCTGCGTCACCCCTCCTCTGCAGCCGGCCAGAGACCACACCCACGCCACAGTTTTATTTTAGTACAGATGTGAAGATATTTGACACACCTAGAAAGAATGAGTGATTTTACAACAAAGCAGCAGAAAATGATCCAAAATGCTGAAGAAAGAAGAAATACTAAAGATGAGTTATCTGCAAACTCAGGACGAAAACATTTAAGATCAGCAGGATGAGAAAGGAGCGAGCGAGCAGGAACAGCTCGCATTATTGTTGCGTGACACCGACGTTAAAGGTGAGGCTGCTCTCTGAGACAGGACATCACAGGTCTCAGGATTTGGGTGATGCATCCTCTGAGCTGCTAATGCAGCTGAGTGAATGAAGCCGTGAGTGCGACAGCTCATTAAAACTCTCAGCGTGTCGCCTCTCAGGTAGATGAATAGAAAGCGCTGCGATCCCTTTTCCTCTCTTTAATCCCTCTTTAATGGCTCTGCTAATTTGTGCGAAGAGGAGGTTTTTACACAGCTGCTGCCGTCTCTGCTGCTGCTGATCTTCAGTATAATGAGGAGGGAAGGACACACACACACATTTACACCCAGAAATAATCAGGCTCACAGTAACGTGTGCATATAAAAGCAGATGCAGATTTACCCACACTGATCTAATTTGCTCGCACACTTGACTCCAGATGTTTGCGACTCATCCCTTCAGCAAACACAGACACGTTTTTACCAAAGTCGAGTAGTTCTTCAAAGCTTCGACGAGTGTTTGGGCTCATTACTGCCGCAGGGCGAATCCTTCTCAGAGATCAAAACAGAGGGTGGAGGATGTCTCTGAAGGATGGTCAGATTTGAGTCTGTGTGGGTTTGATGTGGGGTTGTATCGTCTTCTGTTTCTGTCACTAATCCCTGAGATTCATCAGGAAATTCAGCTTTTCCACAGTCCTCCACTGGTAGACGTCCTCTGAGCCCACAGGAGGGTTTGTACCTGTTTCTGAGGATGTTCCTGATCTTCTGATGATGAAGGTGCTCATGGCCCAGACAGTAGAATGGCTCATTTGTTGCACAGGTTCTGCAGTCGTGTCTAACTGGGAGTAGGTCAATGAGTTAAACCTGCAGAAGACAACCACACGTGGTACTTTTAAAGAGCGGGGAGCTGGTCTGCTTGGACCTCCTTCGACTCCATCGCCCACTCTTTCACGACATTAACGCTCGGGAAATTTGGGCACAGCTGAGGTTCGGGTGGGCTGAGGATCTCATCTGTGCTTTGTGTGGATGATGATGTTCAATTTGCTCATGTTTAGACTCACGCTGGTGGTCTGCAGCTGAGTGTGAAGAACTCTGATGGTGAAGTGTGGGCATGAAGGCAGCGATGTAGATCTCACCAACGGCCTCGAGCTGTGGCTGGTGAACGAAAGAATGAGATGGTTCATACAAATGATGGAGGTGAGCTTCCTCTGAAGGGCGTCTGGGCTCAGCCGTAGACACGAGCTCAGACTCCCTGAAGAGCTGGTTGGATCAGGAGACCGAGGCCCATGGTTTGTCTTTCCTTTTTCAGGTTTAGCCTCTAAACTCACCTGATTTAGTTGCTGTTAATTGCATTCATCAGTTTTCAGCTGGAAGCTTGAGGCACAGATGTGAACCACAGCTACAGGTTGGTTTAGCTGGAGAAGCTGCTGAGGAGGAGTCAGTCTGACCTCTGACATGATCAGCATCAGCGATCTGCTTCGTTCTGACGGATGACGCAGAAACATAGTCAAACCTTTTTACATGTCAGAACGTTTCTAAATCCTCAAACTTCCCGAGTGTTTCCAGGATTACAGAGCTCCTGTGTAGAGCCTCTGAGCACGCACTGGGAAAACAGTGACTCATGAAACTCTAATTGGTCCTCACAAAGATGGATGTTCAGTGAAACTCCTGCATGAATATATGAAAAGATTAAACCAGCAGAGTGGAACTGGAACACGAGACTGTGTGTGTTTGTAAAGCCATGCAGCTCTTCCTCTCCGGCTCGCAGACTGCCAGCGCTCCTCTTCACCTCCTCCCATCTATTTTTCATGAACCCTGTCAAACTGTCCTGGATTCAGTCCGCCGTCTCTTCTCGTTTACTTCCCGTTCTGGTCACGGTGCTGCCAGCGCGAGCTGTCCGCTCACTCCGCTGGGAGGACTCGTCAGGTGGACGAAGCCTCCAGCTGGGCGTTTCTTTGAAGTGCGGTACAGTGAGGTTTAACTCGGGCTCGACACATCCTCATATTTATTTCACATCCTAACAGCGACGCTCTGAATCTACATATTAATGACACGAGTGTCTGTTTCCATTGCATCACCGAGCCGCTGCTGCATTTGTTATATTTCGCTTTGAGTTTTACTCAAGTTTATTTTCACAGTTTCAATGAATGTGAATGATTTTTAAAAGCTGCACCAAACTAATATCTTTCTCTCTACATGCCTCCTCGTGGTTTCAGTCTCTGCTGCCCAGAGAGACGCGGTCGACTCGTTAGAAACCACAGTGTGCCGAAATAAACCAGAAACACAATCATGTGAATGCAGGAAATCCTATTTGATGTGGAGGCTTGGACAGACCTCCTCCTGCCATGCACCGCTCACACCTCAGCTCCGGGCTGAACCGCTTCTGTGTTTCGATTTGCCGAACAAGCTGTGACCTAAAAACAACAAGAACAAAAACACAGGTTCAGTCTGAAATGATCTCCTTCAGTTCAAGGCAAACATCCAATTAATGAGCGAGCAGAAGCTTTGTGGGTCACAGCCGTAAATAGCAGGACACGGAACAGTGATGAAGCTGGGATCCGGCCTTGGATCATTCGGATGGAATAACTGTTTCTGTGTTTGTGTCCACTCAGTGCACCGTATGGGACTGGGACTCAAACGGGAAACACGACTACATCGGTGAGTTCGAGGCTACGTTCAAAGAGATGAGAGGCGCCATCGATGGACGGCAGGTGAGGCTGTCCTCTAAAACCTGAGCCGACCGCGTGTGATTCATACTTCAACCCTCTGTCTTCTGAGAGCGTGTTTGAAGCGTGATGCGTTCACTGACTGTTGTAATTGCTGGGAAATGATTGTGATTCAGCTGTGTGTTCTTTGACTGTTTACAGGAAATCAAATTAAATATGTGTTTATGTGGATTTATAGGATATCAGTTTCATGTACATGACAAGCCCGACGTCCCGGAGCTAGCGATTCTTCCAGTCGGGCTACCAAAATCTATCTCTGCCCTGCCCGTCGGGCTATCGTAGGAAGGAAAAATATATGTCAATGCTTTTGCATTCTTTCAGAAATGTAGCTGGGTAATTATGTCATTGGCATCGGTGAGCCACTGTCAATATGTGACATATAGAAATCGTGTTTGAATTTGCGCTTGTTTTTTTGCTTTCACTTTGCAATCGTGCGAACTGTGTATAGAGAGCGACAGCACTGATCTGTGAGTGATGATAATTTGTGCACCAATTCCTCTGACGTCGTCTTATTAATCGTTAGCTTACTATGCAAACATGACAAGTGAAACCTCCCGCAGCTTAAACATGTGAGAGGTTGATCGCGCAGAGAATCGCTGAGCTTATGTGAGTGCATGTGTAAAAGCATTTCAGTTCTGCTGAGCCAAATAAGACAGGTCAGGGTGAAGAAGTGACAGCCAAAGAAAAGCTTACCACAAAACGGAGAAGTTATGACAAATCAGACTATAAGGCAAAAAGAAAGTGCAGCTTTATGGTTTCATGGACAAAAGAATTGCTGTGGCTGCAATATGACGAGCTAAATAACCAGGGCTGCACATAAGTGGTCCGCAGGTGCGCATTCGCTGTCAAAATAAAAAACACGCACAAGATAAGAAGTTGCAACGCGTGTTTGCGTACATAAGATTTTCTGGAGGAGGGCAGACATTTGTTTAGAACTCTTAAAGATGTCGAAGAAGCTCCTTTAAGCAATTACTTTGGTGTTCCTCCACCTCCAAAGAAATGTCAGAAGGAGTCCGAACCACAAAAGAAGCACGTATTCTCGGAAAAGTGGTTGCAGGAGGTGAGCTGGCTTCAAACAAATGATGAACGCACAGAGATGTGGTGCAGAATGTGCCGTGAAAATTCCACTCTAGGACAGAAACAGCTTTTTATATGGACGCAAACGCGCGTTGCAACTTCTTATCTGGTGCGCGTCTTTTATTTTGACAGCGAATGCGCACATGCAGACCACTTATGTGCACCCGTGTAAATAACATAATGTTCTGCCGGGTGTGTTGTTGGTTTTCTCTCGATTTCTGAGTCGACAAGCGCCTTTGTTACTGGGACCAGTCATTTTAAGAAAGGCCCCCATTAGAAGCCATGAGAAATGCAAGAAATGCATTATTGCTCAGTCTGCAATATCTTTCCCAGAACAAACACCAATTGCAAATAACATACTAAAAATAAACCTGAAAATCTGTTTAGAACAGCGTACTATGTTGCAAAGAGTGAACTACCACTGGCAAAATTTAGCAGTCTTTGCAAACTTCAAACAGCAAACGGCCTCGATCTTGGTTCCACTTGTCTCTTATCCGTGACTTCAGTGGAGATTTCAATTTCAGGATCTGACACAGACGGATTCATGTCCTACACAGTTCTTACAAGTTCATAGAAGTTTCTGTTCAATTAGAACCAAGTATTTGAGTTGATGATTGTAATTTTTATACAATGTTGTAATTTGTTTTTCAACAATTTTTTGATTAATGTTTTGTTTCCTTTACAATATTATACTTTAATGTATAATATTGTAAAGGAAACAAAACAGGAAACAAAACATCAATCAAAAAATTGCTCTCTTTTTTATTTGGGCTACTTAAATTTATTTTGGGCTACCAAAACTGAAGAGTCCCTGCCCGAAGGGCAACCAGGGACTTTGAAACTTTGCGAGCCCTGCACCTTTGTTAGCTTAGCATGAATCACATCCAGACCCCTCAAGTATCAGCCATCCTCACCATCAGTCACTGGAAAAATACAAATCCTGCCTAATGAGTCAGAGCTTAACTCCTGCTGGGAACCATCCAGTTCTTGGATTCTTGAAGATCTAACTTTGACATGAAACATGTACCCAAACATGTCTTCAGGCCACGGACACCCCGCGGTCATGTGAGCAGTATCCCTTGATTGCAGTGGCCTCTTCCAGAAGGATCATTGTTAAAGTTTGAGGAACTCGATGGGAATTTAAAGGCGATGGAGTTTGAATTCCTCAGATCTTGATCCAGTCTGTTGGATATGCTGGAAAAGCTTCCAAAACATAAACGGTGTACTGCACAGGAGAGCTTTAGAGCAGTCGATATCAGGCAGGTTATTTAAATGTTTGATGCCTGACGTGTAGCCTGATCGTGTCATATTGTACCAGAAACCTCTCATGTAGTTTTCCTCCTGCTGGAGCAGCTACAGTAGATGCAGTTAATATTTAATTTGCTCTGCCCAACGCTCCTGAAGGAGAAAGCTCCCTGTGAGGCAGGTATCTGTTCACCCTGTTTCTCCTTCAGCTATTCAATCAATTTAATGGCTCAGTGAGAGTCAGACTGAGCGACACCACGGCTCACACGCTGTGACACGCCATTACAGTTACAGGGTGAAACGAATTCACTCACAGACTCTCCGAGAGACAGCGAGGCAGCCCTGCAGGAGTCTTAGGTTTGCCAGTTTATAAGTGAATCACCGAACGTGTGAAAGCTGCGCTCTGGAATTCTCTGCATCGGCTGTTGTTTGTTTTAGGGTCGGAAAACCGGGCGGTGACAGTTTTAAGTCCGCCTAATTTCTTTCAAACTTTTCATATAAATTCCCCGTGTTCAGCTGGCATTCGTCTCCACATTTCAATAAGATTTCCAAGGAAATCTTTTGCAGCTGTGACACAAACCAGAGATTGCTCTAAAACAGAAAACACCGTTAATGTCTGTGTTTTGATGGGGGTGCATCTTCCTTCAGCTGCTCCCTAATCCACAAGGGTCTTCCAGATGGATGCAACATTTATACATCGCATGCCATCCTGATTCTCTCAGGAGTTTTCCAACAATTTCTCTTACGAGGTTTCCATTCAAAGGAGAGACGATCAGAAGATGCCAGCAGCATGTGACGTATACCAACAGACACCTGATGTTTTCAGAGTCATCCTTCAGTCAGCGTCATGAGGTTGTCAGACAATCTCAGCTGGGTGGAGGTTCTGACGGAGCGCTCCATCATTCTGCCCCTTCTTCTGGATCTGCTGCTCCCACCCAGAGGGCGGGGCTTACGACACCAACTGTTTGCATCTATAATCCAGTTTTGAGATCCTCCCCAGACGTCTTATCGCCCACTCACATCCTGGGCCATCTGACCTCAGGAAATCACATGATAGGGATGGGGCCAGGTTTCACAATAAGCTCACCTGAAACTCTGGCTGATTGTGACCCACACCTGCTTTCACACCTGGGCTCATGTGATTAGGCAGAGGATCAATAGGAGGTCCACGACACTCCCACAGGACTTAAATCTGGGACTCTCCACCAGCTGCTCTTAGAACTGAAGAAGCTTCTCGGATGAAACGTCTTCAAGAAACTTAAAGAAGTCCTGACGCTTTTCTTTCCGAGCTCAGGCCACACCAGCACAGCTCCTCCTTCATGCTCCATGGTGGCAACCGGACGTGCAGATACTCCAGTTTAGAAACCGGACTGACAAACAGAGTAGCCTTATTATTACAGATGAAACAGGAGGAATGAGAAACAGCCTGGGGAGTGGTGACCTATAATGATGACCTCTCTTGAGCTAAACACATTTGAACTCGGCAGGTTGAAGCACAAAAGACCTGATCTCCGTTAGGTCCTGCACCTCCGGGTTTCCAGAAAAGCACCAATTAGCAGCGAGACCACCCTTTAAAATGCTCCTCGGGGGCTAAAGTGCCTCCGAGGTTATTTAGGCAGAGGGTGTGAAGTGATTACCCCGAGAGCTAATGAAGACGCAGCTGTCAGAGAGCAGAGCTGCTGCAGAAAGGAGACGACCGCTAATTAAGGCGCTCTCCGACTGTCCGTTAATGCCGTTCTGCTTACAGACGCTGCGGCTGTGAGTTTTCTCTGGAAATTCCCTGAAGATGACAACACACGGCTGAAAGGCCAGGAACAATCAGCTGCCGAGGAATCCTCAGCTGTCTCATTATTGATTACAAAGAGCCCAACATCTTCACTGGAAGGCTGTTGAGCGGCCGTACGACAAAACCACATCCCAGTTTTCATAAACCCAGCCAGCTCGGTGAGCTGTGTCTAATATTCTGTCTGTAGTCTTTGGATGACATCACATAAGGATATGACCACAGACCGCACGGGCAGAAAACACGAACGTGTTCACTGTGACCTCATCGGCTGGTTTGGATGTTAGGACATCTTATTGAAATGTGGAGACGAACACAGCTGAACACAGCGAAGTTATATGGAAAGATTGAAAGAAAGGACTTAAAACTGTCGCCGCCCGGTTTTCCGACCCTAAAACAAACAACAGCCGATGCAGAGAATTCCAGAGCGCAGCTTTCACACGTTCAGCGATTCACTTACAAACTGGCAAACCTCTAAGATGTTTGCCTCTCCAAGAGACGCCTGTGAGTGTCTGAGGAAAGCACACACAATAAATACAGAGGTAACGAGGGAATACGTAACAGCAGGCAAACACAGCTGAACCTAATCTGACACACGAGACAGGAAGGAAACACGGGACTGTCAAAGTAAAACAGGGAATACACAGAAAGCAGGATAACGAGATGTAACACGGAGCACAGGCGAGGCACATTAAGACATTTAAACAGAACTCAGATCACAGGAACTGCAGTTCTATTGTTTTTATTGTTGGAGTCTATTTTCAGCCCTGGAGGTTATGCAGCGCACCAAGAAGGAAAACTCCTGACTGCTGTTTGAGTCGTTGCAATGGGCGTGCATTTTATCTTCAGCGTGAAACCTTTTCTTCACGCTGCTGGAAGCCAGCACAGGAGGAGAGCTTGTTCGCCTCCCACAGACACAAAGAGCCGTGCTGTCAGTCCCACTCTCGCTCTCTCCATTCTTCTCCTTTTAAATAAAATGTCTTTATCGGCCTCCTTCCTCAGCTGGCAGCTTCCTCCTGACCGGCGACACGGAAACAAGAAGCCCCCCCGGGCTGAAGTCTCCGGGGAGCTCCCCGTTCTTCCGTCCGTCCTCCATCCCAACACAAATAGAGTCACCCGGTCTCGGCGGGTCTGAGTGAGGGAGTCGGGGCGAATCCTCGGCGGTCTTGTTTGTGCAGCTGAAGGATTGTGTCCTGCTGCAGCTGCCTGTGGTTCATGCTTCTGTCTGACAGCACTCTGGATTTAAACGGCACCTCTCCAGGAAGCTGCTTTCACCTGAGTGCAGGGACGAATCTTACAAAGACAAATGTGTTTGTGGTGTTTCTGCTGAGGCTGGATTACACACAGCGCTCAGAGGCACGTCTGTAATAATTTCATCTGCTCGATTTGCTTCGTCCACTGGAGTCAAATACAGCCCAGGGACGTCAACCCTGGTACCTAACCTGATACAGCATCACTGATCTGTGAGCTCACAGGCGCCATAAACACGGGAAACAAGAACAAACTCTCTGAGAATAATGGATCAGAGGAACTGCTGAACTGCAACCAGCAGCAAAGTTCTTTATTATTGTTACAGACGCTGCCTTTAATAACAGTTTGGTTCGTGTATATAATCTCAAAGAATAGTGACTCTCATTGTTATTCCTTGAAGTCCTTTATTTATCTGACAGACAAAAATAATCATTTTACGACACTCAAAATGGTCAAATATTCACATATTATGTCTAATATTGTATTATAATATTCTAATACTATTCTAATAATATTATTCTAATAATATTATTAGAATATTATAATAATATTATTCTAATAATATTCTAATAATATTCTAATAATATTATTATAATATTATAATAATATTATAATAATATTATAATATTATGTCTAAAAAAATCATTTTTAGTTATTTTCTCTGAGGTTATTTTCTCAGGATATCAGAGCTGAGGTCGGTGCCGGCTTCCTTACTGAGCATCACTGGCCGAGTTACAAAACAAAGTCCTCTACATATGACCAAATATGACGAGTCGCTCGATATTACTTCCTGAAGCAAACGAGTTCAAATGTTTTGTTATGTCTAAGGTAAAACTCACGGGTCGGTCTGGTTAGTGTGACTACCACGTTCGCTGAGGATGTTCATTTTTTGTGGAAATGCTTCATTTTACAAGCTGACCCACAAATGATGAGCTCATTTTGAGAAAGGTGTGGACAGTGTGGGTTTGCTGGTCTTGTCACTGATGATGTCAGAGGCTCTGCTCTGACATCACAGCGGTGCTCTGTGCCGTCCTGATGACCTTCTGCAGACGCTGGTGTGAAGTTGGAGGGGTGCGCATCAGCAGAGTCTCTGTTAGCGTTCCTCCCTCCCTAACTCCCCGCCCTCGGCAGGCTCGCCTGCGCTGCCTGTGTCAGCTGACCTTGTGGTCTTTGAGTGTGCTCACCCAGTGGCCTCATTGCCACCCGAGCACAGTCACGCACCCTCTCCACCCCTGCTTATCGATCAGGGGCTGAGTACGCCATCTCCACTCTGTTTCACGCCCACATGTGGTGACACGCTGCCCTCTCACGCTGTTTTTCAGTGGATTTCGCCTCCATGTCGGCCCAGATCACATCTCCTTTAAACGAGCGAAAATCACTGAGATGAGATCTCGCTCTTAAAATGTTGGCTGAGAGCAGAATGAACAGAGTCACAGTCAGCCAATTAAATCACGGAGAAGCCGCTGTGTCCACAGACCTTCAGCTCAGAGGCTTCAGACGTCACTTCCTCTGTTAGCGTTGAGCCTGCACGACAAACTGCCTCCATGCCCTGATCCTCACACATCCCCACAGAGAGTTTAAAGATTTATTTGCATTTAGCAGAGATTGTTTGTGTGTCAGCGGCAGCAGCAGAGGCAGCGATGCTGAGCTCAAACAACACACCATAACTCTGGGAGAAAAACAGGAAGGCGACGGTGCCGCTGTCGCTTTCGTGTCTCCTGATTGGACAAACAGACTTCCTGCTATGGAAAAAAACAGCACCACCTACAGGATGAAATTAGATTGCTGCAGGCCTCTGTTATGAAGTCACCTGAGCAGGTGATCGGGGGCGGCGGCTGCAGGCTGCAGGCTGCAGGCTGTTAGCTTCCCATTAGCAGGCTGCCATCATCCCCACAGCTCAGACAGACAGTCTCAGACACACTGATTTACCTGAGGAGGAGCAATTATCAGGGTCACCTGGAAGAAGCAGCTGCTGTTAATGTGAGGTCACTTTTAAACCTGTCAGCGAACGATTTATTGATCGCACACGCTTCACTTAGAAAGAGCTTCTGTAGGAATCATTCCACAGGTCTGTGATCAGGTCTGTGATCAGGTCTGGCTGTGATGAGGTCTGGCTGTGATAGTATATCAGACAGAGGAGA